>NC_051237.1:20487590-20575090 GCF_015220715.1 Pygocentrus nattereri | reverse complement strand
GAGCGACGAGTCTCCAGCACAGTGAAAAATAGATGCGTCCAGGCTTCAGCACTGAACTCATCATGCTGTACAGTAAATTCTTTGTGGTACTGACAGTAGGCCAGAGGTTCAAACTGTTCTGTAATCAATTTCAACCTTGTCTTCATCTGGAGGGCAAAGAGCCCTACGATTAGTATAATGTGGTATTTTATTTTCTATTATCCTACCGTCTTTTTAGGTAATAATGAATTTTTTTTAATAGCCTTTAAACTTTTAGCTGTATCTAATGTTGCAATATGAATGTTTGTAGTATTTTCAAGGTGTGTTCATTCAGTTATTAACCACTGAGTCTTTATGGGCCTACATTTCTAACATATTGTCATAAGCCCACATCACTTAGTGACTATTCTCTAGAATACTTTAGTGACTGTTTTTCAGGATAATTTAGCGACTGTTTTCTAGATAATGCTAATACTTCAGCCTTGAGTTTCATGTAAGTTTTATGCTTCATTTTTAATTTTCATATAAGTGTAGTATATAAAAAGCATGGACTGCAGCTTCAGCTTCTAGCAATGCAGCCAGCCATACATACTTTTAAATCACCTGTCCAGCTGTCCACTAAAGTCCCTAACAGTCTGTCTGAATTGAAAAGAGCGTCTGCTGTGTAATAATAAAAAATATTTTTAAGGTTGTAGAGAGGGTCACTGTACAGATTTCATACAGACAGAGCTGATTTAAAGGTCAGAGGTAACATCCATCCATCCATCCATCCATCCATCCATCCATCCATCCATCCATCCATCCTTCCATCCATATTCTAAGCTGCAGAGGTAACATCTACATAAATACATTGAAATAAAAAAGTAAATGTAGTTGTTCTAATCGTATTTAGAGAGATGTTTGCAGTTTGTGCTGAACAATTATCACTTTTAACCCACAATGCTAAGCTACTGATTCGAGAGAGAGTGGGAGGGGGAAAGGCGGAGAGAGAGAGAGAGAGAGAGAGAGAGAGAGAGAGAGAGAGAGAGAGAGAGAGGGAGAGGAAGAGACAGAGAGAGTGGGAGGGGAAGAGGGGGAGAGAGGGAGAGGGAGAGGGGGAGAGAGAAGGAGAGGGAGAGAGAGAGAGGGGAAGAAAGAGAGAGAGAGAGTGGGAGGGGAAGAGGGGGAGAGAGAGAGGGAGAGGGAGGGGGAGAGAGAGAGAGACAGAGAGAGAGTGGGAGGGGAAGAGGGGGCGAGAGAGAGGGAGAGGGAGAGGGAGAGAGAAAAGGAGAGGGAGAGAGAGAGGGGGAGAGAGAGAGAGAGAGAGAGAGAGAGAGAGGGGGGGAGAGAGAGAGACAGAGAGAGAGGGAGAGGGAGCAAGAGAGAGACAGAGAGAGAGAGAGAGAGAGAGAGAGAGGGAGAGGGAGCAAGAGAGAGACAGAGAGAGAGAGAGAGAGAGAGAGAGAGAGAGAGAGGAAGAGAGAGAGAGAAGTGGTGTTTTACTTGATGGCCTCACACATGTCCAGTCCCATCTTTACGCAGTTCTTGGCATGGTCAGGCAGAGACTCAGGCAGACCGGACACACAGTAATAACAGTCTCCTAAAATCTTAATCCTCATACAGTCATTATCCTGAAACACAAACAGGAAAAAAGCTGATTAGACTAAACAGAGCCATAAACCCCTTAAAATGCAGAAATAAATTAAATAAATAATTTAGCAACTACTATGAATTATTCAGTAACTACTACAACCCCAATTCCAATGAAGTTGGGACGTTGTGTAAAACATAAATCAAAACAGAATACGAGGATTTGCAAATCCTTTTCAACCTATATTCAACTGAATACACTACAATAACGTGTTGCAGGCATCAAATTCAAAATGAGTGAATATTTGCAAAAAACAATAAAGTTTATCCATTTGAACATTAAATATCTGGTCTTTGTAGTGTATTCAATTGAATATAGGTTGAAAAGGATTTGCAAATCATCATATTCTGTTTTTATTTATGTTTTACACAACATCCCAACTTCACTGAAATTGGGGTTGTACAAGTGATTCAATAACTGCTCTGTATTATATAGTATCTAGTCTAAATTGCTCAGTAACTATGAATTATTCAGAAGCTATTATAAACTATTATGAATTGCTCTATAATTATGGGATCTACTATAATATCTATAATACCTAATAATAGTGATACCTTTATCTATAGAGCACTTTTTGTACCAGTGGCACCTTAAAATACTTTACAGACTATAAATTATTCAGTAACTAAATGAAAGTTTGGAAGCACCACTTGTTCTTAAAGTTTAAGGCATTAATATACAGTGGATAGATAGATAGATAGATAGATAGATAGGTAGATAGATAGATAGATAGATAGATAGATAGATAGATAGATAGATAGATAGATAGATAGATAGATAGATAGATAGATAGATAGATAGATAGATATGTAATACATGCTGAAGTCTGGACAGTGAGGTGCTGTGATGAATGCAGTACCTTGGCAATCTGGTCGAATTTGCCAAAAAGCTCATTGAGCATATGAACCAGTTCTCCTGGAGAGCAGTCACTGGCCAGCTGAGTGAATCCAACAATATCTGCATACAGGATACTGTCAAAAGACCACAAAAGACCTTTGAGGGGATAGTTAGGCCTGGATCATCCCATGGGAGCCACTAGGGGGGTCCAGCAGGCAACTATAACTAAACTTAATCAGTGGTTTTGACAGACTTTACTAGAGGCACAGCGAAAAATTGAACACATTTCAAATTTCTCAGTGTTACGGATGATCATAATCCTGACGTTCTCCACGTGTTTCCGAAACACTCTGCTTCCTTTTCGTCCCAAATCACAGCCATTCACCTCTGCACAATTACTTGAATCAAGCTTTCAGGCTTTAGTAGTGAGAGTATTTATTGAATGTGCTTTGAGGTTTTCAAGTGCCAGAAATTCAAGATGTGTCTGAGGGCTCTGAAGACTTTGACGGAGCAGAGAAAGCCCGCTTCCAAGCCCAAGCATAAAACAATTGCAATGTCCTTGTTGGTAGCAATCAAAGGAAAGATATGAATGGCAGAAATTTTCATGCCTGCTGTGTCGTTCTGCTTCAGTTTAGAATGATTGACAGTTCAGGTTTTTAAGTTTGCTGCTTTATTTTTTCTTGTGTACATTCCAGCTGTCAGATTTGTTTTTAATTTTGTCATCTTCAGTTATTCTAAATGTTTTGCTTGTGAAGAGCAGCTGCATGCTTTACAGGGCCATGTTGAATTAGTTGTTGAGTTTATGTTAACCTGTGCTCTCAGCAATGTGTATGTGCTCTTGTTAATATACAAGTATTGTTGGCTATTGTTTTGTCTTGTTTGTGCTCATGACAATGACATGCTCACAATCTGGGCCTGTGGACAGTAATATTTTCATAGTATCTTTATAGATAAAAGCTTGTCATACAGTGTCAGAGACCACGTCAGCAAGACTTACTGAGTTTACTGACACTGCAAAAAATTACATTTAATCAAGAAAGTTAACTTAATAAATCTAATATCTCATCTGCTGAGACTGTTGCAAGCTGAATTTAAGATGATCTTATTTCTAGACATGATTTACTTGTTTTAAGTCATTTTATTAATTAAAATTATCTCACTATATTGGCAGATAATATTGCTTATTTTATGAAATGTACTAGAAACCCGCCACATTATCTGCCGGTAGAGTGAGATCATTTTACTTGATAAAATTACCCATAACAAGCAAATCATCTCTAGAAATAAGGTAAATAATCTTACAATAAGTGCCCAAACTTTTCAAAATTGGATATATTAGATATATTGATTAGATTTAAGGTCATTTCACATGATAAGATACCATTTTTTCGCAGTGTAGCAACTTAATATGGTTTAATCTAAGTGATGAATTAACCAGGGGGTTCGCTCAGTGATAACGGGTGGGCTACAAGCTTATATTTCTCGTCTTCCATCTCTATTGTTAGCAATGTACCTCCACTACAAAGCTAAAGAAGCTGGTGCTAAAGATGCCTTGGCCGATCAGCTACAATTGGGATGATGTAAATATGACTTTCCTGGCCTAAAACAACTCTCAGACAATCGTGTTTAGTACTGCAGCACACATAGAAGAGTCATGTGATCTGTTATTGCATCAAATTGTGTTGTTCCTCACTTTCTTGTTTTATCAGTGATCTGCACCATGAAACCTCCCACTGAGAGGGGTGTACTTCCCCCAGTGTTCTACACGCTGTAATGGCACGGCTGTGAAGTCTGAGGCTTAAGATCTCTGTGAAATCCGGAGTAAATTAGTGCCTCTGTACTCCGACACAAATAGGACTCTTCAGAAAGCCGTTGTGCTGTGGGAGGTCAGAGGAAACATCTAGCCATCTCCCTCTTCCTGCAAAACAAACACGAGTGCCCCTCATAATGAGCCACGCCATCCCTTCAGCATGCTCTCACCATGATGAAAAAACGTATTATGGGGAAGAGTAAAGCTTTGAAGTGAAGCAAAATATTACTTCAAAAACATAAAGGACTCCTTATTTTCCCATATGATGGAAGGAAAGTGGTTTTGAATAAAACTGAAGAATCTCTTTAATATCTGATCTTATTTAAGGGCATACGATTAAATATAAAGTATGTTTATGTATTTATAGAGGCTAGAAATGCACGGGAACTCTGAGTGAGGCACTCACTTGTATTTGGGATATTTAAAGGTAAATTCCACCAATTTTCCAAATTTCTGCGTGATCATATTGTTAAGATGTAAACAAAGTCTCTGGGGATGGATATGAAATGCAGCATTCTAGAGAAATATACCATCAGACTTGATCACAGAGGTGGTCAAAGGAACGGCATGTCTAAACTAAATAGTATCTTGTCAAGGAAAATGATCTTGAATCTAGTCCATATAGCCAATGTTCCTCCTTATTTTAAGATAATTTCACTTATTTCCATCATTTTTTACCTTTTTTAAGTAATTTTATTGAGTAAAATAATCTCACTGTAGTAGCAGATAATTTTGCTTTTTTAAGACATGTGTTTAAAACCAGCAAAATTATCTGCCAGTATAGTGAGATCCTTTTACTTAATAAAATTACTTAAAACAGGTAAAAAGAATGTCTGGAAATAAGCTAAATAATATAATAATAAGTGCACAGCTATTTCAAAATAGGAAATATTACATATTCTGAGTATAATTAAGGTTATTGTCATTTGAGAAGATACTATTTTTTGCAGTGTAAAGTGTTTAACCCTATCCTAACCCTAACCCTAAAGAACACAGCAAGTTATTACATGAAGGCATTACAAATATGTTGCCTGATGTCTAAGAAAGAATTTTAAATAGTTTTGAGATAAGATTTTGGCCCAAAATACATTCATGGTGGAGAGGTACATACAGGGTGTCACAATGCTTGACTAGTGTTAAATTGAAAAGAATACAAAAACACGATATTTGACACTTTACCTTTACCTTTTTGAACTTTATTGTTTTCTATTAAATTCTATGGCCAGTCCAAATTTGATGCCTGCAACATATTTCAACAAAAGTTGTGGCAGGAGCATGTGTACACTGTGTTACATCACCTTTCCTCTTAAAAGCACTTAAAAAGACTGAACGCACACACTAATCCAGTTTTGGCTTTTTTTTTGCTATTTGTATATTAAACATTGCAATAGCTGTGCAACTATACAGGGGCCTTCATTAGCCATGTTTACATACAGCCTGATAATCCATTAATAATCTGACAAATAGCTTAATCGGATAAGAATACGTCCATGTAAACATCTCAATCGGAATATATTAGTCTGATTGAGGCCATTCAGAATACTATTTTTATCCGATTGAACAAGATGGGTAATCCTGTAAATAATCCATTAAATAGAAGAATAATATCCATATAAACGCTTGTATCTGATTACATTCCCAATCGGAAAGTTTAAGTTGCTTTGTTTAAAAGTCTGACATAATTTTAAAGCAATTAAAAACACAAGCACTGCTCACTGCTGCTCATCTCATTCTGACTGGACTCACGTGATGCTTGTTGTCATGGTAACGTCTACACTAAAACCGTAATGAATTCTATCAGATTGACAAAAAAACTTCTTGCATGTAAACACAGCCAGTGTTGTATTTTGGACAGATAATGACATAATGCTCCACATGTTTTAGTGGAAGACAGCTCTGGACAGCAGATAGGTCAGTCTAGGACCTGCACTCTTTAATTACACAGCCATGCTCTTGTAACATCTGCAGAATGTGGCTTGCTGTTGTAATGCTGAAATGAGCATGGGTACCAATACACCACTATGCCATGATAGATGCTGGCAACAATCTGGACGTTCCTTTTCTTCTTTGGCCCGTAGAAAACACTGAGACTCGGAGTCCAGAGAGCTCGGTAGCATTTCTGGGCATTGTTGCTATATAAGTTCTGCTTTGCACAGTACAGCTTAAATTTGATGATGCAGTCACAAGTGATGTTTCTTGATCAATTCATACTGTTTTTTAATGCAGTGCTAGTGAAGGGGTTAAAGATCATGGGCATTCAATTGTAATTTTTGACCTTGACCTTTATGCACAGAGATTTCTTCAGATTCCTGAATCTTATGATGACATTATACAACCCCAATTCCAATGAAGTTGGGATGTTGTGTAAAACATAAATAAAAACAGAATACGATGATTTGCAAATCCTTTTCAACCTATATTCAACTGAAAACACTACAAATACAAGATATTTAATGTTCAAATATATACATTTTATTGTTTTTTGCAAATATTCACTCATTTTGAATTTGATGCCTACAACACGTTCCAAAGAAGTTGGGACAGGGGCAACAAAAGACTCGGAAAGTTGAGGAATGCAGGTTAATTGGAAACAGGTGAGTGTCATGATTGGGTATAAAGGGAGCGTCCCTGAAAGGCTCAGTCATTCACAATCAAGGACGGGCGAGGTTCACTACTTTGTGAACAACTGCGTGAGCAAATAGTCCAACAGTTTAAGAACAATGTTTCTCAACGTGCAATTGCAAGGATTTTAGGGATTTCATCATCTACAGTCCATAATATCATCAAAAGATTCAGAGAATCTGGAGAAATCTCTGCAAGTAAGCGACAAGGCAGAAAACCAACATTGAATGCCCGTGACCTTCGATCCCTCAGGCGGCACTGCGTTATCGAATTCTGTTTTTATTTATGCTTTACACAATGTCCCAACTTCATTGGAATTGGGGTTGTACACTGTAGAGGAAGAAATATCTATAATCCAGCTGATGTGATTATAAATGCAAATAAGTCACTTCGTCTCCAGTTATTAATGTTTGTCTTATCTGTGTTGCTATGGTGACCAGCAGTCTGTGTAAAAATCTTCAGGGTTAAAGGGTGAATTAGCAGTTCTTCATTAACTCCAGCGTTTAAGACCATCTATTGTTAAACTGTATTGTTTGATCTACTGCAGAGGAGGATTACTTTATTATTACCTATAAATGTAATTCTGCTGTGGAGCACCAGGGCAGCACAAGAGCCACATGTTCCCTGGACTAGGCCTTTCCTGGTTGCTCTTTTTAAATCCAAGCATGGTTGCATCACCTGTTAAAGATATCTTTTCTGAAACATCTTTACTTGTCTTTGTTGTTTTTTGGGATGTGTTGCAGGTATAAATTTCAGATTAAGCATGCACTTGCAAAAACATTAAAGTTGCAGTCTATATTTTGCTATAAAAAGCAGTTTTGAGATATACAGAAGGAATCCTGCAGCTGTGCAGGCATGGGTTTGGTTGACCTGACAGATGTCAGAGATATGTGTAGTGTGTTTGGCGGCGCGGTCCTACCTGACGTTGGTGTGTCTCTGCACGTAGAGGTTGTGGAAGTTGTTGGTGTTCTCGGCCTGACCGCAGTTTGGCCCTTGCAGCCTCTGGATAATCTCCGCCTTCATCACACGGGCAATGTGTGCCGGCAGCAGGGATAGCAACAGGCGCTCCTTTTGGTTAAAGAGAGGGTGAAAATGACCACAAACACAGAATTTTTAGGCTGTACAAGTAAGAAAGCTGCTCTTTCTTAATACTACAGAATCTAAAAGCTTATTGTTTTTCCTGAATAAGGGGAAGGGCAATTCCACTGACTGGTCAAAATTTCTGAATAATTTTATTCTTAAGATGTAAACAAGGTCAGTGAGAATGGTTTGATATGAAATGCTGAGCTCAGACCAGAGTTCAGTGTTAACATTGGGTTGTAATAGGAAACAGACATCTGAAATGTAAGTGGTATGCTGTCAAATATCTGAGACATTGTTTTATGATAGTTTTGAGGTAAAGTTTTGGCCTAAAACATATTTTTAAAAATCTATTTATGGGAAAAAGGCAAAATAGTGTCAAAAATGCCCATTTTTTTTCAGATTTACCATTTTAACATTATCAATTACATAATAAGGTCTTAGTCTGTAAGTTTCTCTACAGTAAACCATTTCACATCAAACCACTCTGAATAACTTGTATCTCATCAACTGAATTGCATAGAAGTGTTGAAAAATTGTTTGTTTGTATGGCTTTAAATGACCTATTATGGAAGAAAAAGAGCCAAATCAATCAATGACAGAAATTACAACCGCAGTGAAACTCAAACTCGTGAGTTTGAGCAGATGGGTGCTGTGATGCTGTTCTATTCACTCGGTCGTGAATTAAGGTGCAGACTGGCTCCGGCCCAATAACTGCAGTGAAATTGCAGATGAAGTGTGTTCAGAGCAGAACAGACTGTGACTTAGGGGGCACAAAAGGAAGGTTAATTATGGTCTGACTCTGTGCATTTGTCTGACTTTCAAAAAAATGACACACAGAAATGCTTTCAAATCAACGTGTTATTATCAAAACAGGCCTTTTCCTCTCACAATCGGCTTCAGGTTCAGCACACTTGTTTCTCAGACTGGTGCTGATGTGAAATGACTACAGCTGAGAAGCTGGAACAAAAATTCCAAAAATGTCCAGATAGCCCTTCTAATTAGTCAGTTCAATAGCTAGAGACACATCTTGTATAATCTCCACAGAAAAGTACTGACCAATAGGAATGGAATGATCTAGAGCATCTCCACATGAGCCTAAGGTCACCATGCCCGCCAGCTAGGTGGATACAAAGCCCTCCAGGAGCTGTGGAACTGTGTTCTCTGGAGTGAAGGCGCTCTAGCCAATACCTTTGAGATGAGCTGAAGATCCAGAATTATCATCCAACATCAGAACCTGATCTCACTAATGCTCTTGTGGCTGAATGCAAACAAATCCTTGCAGGAATGTTCCAACATCTATTGTAAAGCCTTGCCAGAAGAGTAGAGGCTGTTACTGCTTCAAAGGAGGACTAACTTCCTATTAATACCCTTCATTTCAGAAGAAAGACTGGATGAGCAGATGTCTACAAAGGTAGGTAAGAGTGGAAGGTAAAAGCAGATGAAGGCATCCATAAATAACGAAACAAATTACATTAATACTTAAAAAGTGTTGAGAATATTAAATCCTGCATTGTGTATTAGTTTCCTTGACAAAACTGAAGTAATATAGTGGTCTGACTTTACTGTTGACACAGTTTGTGATGTCTTTTAACCGTCTGCACAGGTTTAAAATCTCAGTCACTTTCACTTACTTTAACAAAACGAGACAGTCTGCACTCTTTGATTTGAATTAAGTAGCCCACATTCAGTCATAGCTCACATTTGTTGATGCCAAGTATCTTATACTCATGCAGTTATGCGCAAAAGTTTGTGCACCCCTGGTCAAAAGCGATATTTTGTTAAAGTGAAAACTCACCCACTCCAGTGAACATCCAGGGAAGGGACATTGAGATTGTCAAGACCTACAAGTACCTGGGTGTTCATCTAAACAACAAACTGGACTGCTCTGACAACACACACACCCTGTATAAGAAAGGCCAGAGCAGACTCCACCTGCTGAGGAGGCTCCGGTCCTTTGGAATACAGGGTGGACTTCTCCACTCTTTTTATGACTCTGTGGTGGCATCAGCCGTCTTCTATGGCATTGTCTGCTGGTGAGGTGGCATTACAGCAGCAGACAGGAAGAAACTGGACAAGCTTATCAGGAAGGCTAGTTCTGTCCTGGGCTGTGCGCTGGACCCAGTGGGGGAGGTGGCGGAGAGGAGGATGTTGGCCAAGCTTGCATCCATAATGGACATCCCCTCTCACCCACTACAGGAGACAGTTGCAGCACTGGGCAGCTCCTTCAGTGACAGGCTCCTCCACCTGCGATGCGGAACAGAGCGATACCGCAGCTCCTTTCTCCCCACTGCTGTTCGGCTCTACAATCAAAACCTCCCCAAGCAGAGACCCAGACGCTTTCTGTCATAAACACACTATGGCTTCACACCTCACTCTATCACAGTGCACTCTATCACAAACACACCACATAGACCTGTATCTTATCCCACCTCTAATTGATGTGCAATATCTGCTGCTGACAGAATGGTAGAAATGCAATACATACGCAAGTCCTGTGCAATATCTGTAATCATTACTGTGCAATATCTACAATTTCTGTGTGATATCCAGTCACTACCTGCTCAGAAATGTGCAATATCCATACAACTGCATGTGTAAAGTGTAAATTTGTATAGTTTCTTAATTCTATTTTTTTTTTTTTTATATTTTTCTGCTAACAGACGTCTTGTTTATTTATTTATTTCTATAGTATATCTTATATTTTGCATTTTGTATGATGCACATCTTTGTCTATTTATTGGTCTTTATCTGCTTACTGTGTATTCGGCTGTAACAATGCAAATTTCCCCCAGTGGGATAATAAAAGTCTATCTTATCTTATCTTAAATGAAGACAAACTCTAGAGAACACATGAATGCACAAGTGCCTGCAGAATTGAACCTATCGCTGCTGTCAGCACAAAACTGTGTATCTCCAGAATAGTAACTTTACAGGAGAAGGAAAAAACATACTATACTTTAATGTAATGAAACCAGACTTCTTGTCCAAGTAGTTCTGGGCAATCTTTGGGTAATTCATTGTGAAATTTAAACACAATGTAAATGGGAAACAGCTATTTTCAAATTATGTAAAAAATGGAGATATGAGGGTTTGTTCCCAGCAAAAGCCTCAACAAGCTTCAGCTAGTCCAGAATGCTGCAGCCAGAATCCTTACAAGAACCAGAAAGTTTGACCACATTAGCCCAGTTTTATCAGTCCTACACTGGTTACCAGTGAAATTTGATTATAAAATTCTATTACTGACCTATAAAGCTCTAAACGGACTCGCCCCTCAGTACCTGAGTGAACTTCTCTCCTACTATGAACCATCACGCCTACTTAGCTCACAAGGTGCTGGCTTACTATTAGTGCCTAGAATTAATTAAGTTTTAACTTTTAAACCATTTTAAAACTTTTAAATCTGTATCCAGATCATTTCACGGTAACAACTCCTGATAGAGAACAGCTGTCAGCCTCTGTCTAATTGCTCAGATCTCACACACGTCACCATCACCTCCTAGAGGCTCTTTCTAATCATTTCACACAGAAACCAACAAACGCAGCAAGAGCAGGCAGAAGGAAGTCTTACACAAACTTCCACCCCACCCAGCTCTTAAAGGAAGGATAGGGTGGGGATTATTGAGCTATTTCTGTCCAAAACAACTCTCAGCTTCACTTTGGCCTTCAGAGCAGATTGTAGTGACATAATGATCCTTTGTGTTCAACTGCGTGGATGACTCATACTAACAACCCCACCCCCACCACCACCCCCCCGCCCCTATTACTCTACAGCCCTCGCTCACCCACCTGAAGCTACACTTACTCTTCCGACCTGCAGAGCCAGCCATTATCAGTCATATTAATAATTAAGAGAATCTACTGACTATAATGTGGAGCTGATTCAAGTTTTCAAAAAGGCCAAACACAACTTAACAATAACCAACTATGCTCAAAATCCAGAACAAATTACTGGGGAAAGTATAACTAGTCCGTTTCTTTTTTCATTATTTCTGCATATTTAAACTGTTAAGATATAAACAAAGTCATTTAGAGTAGTTTGTCATTTAGAGTAGTCAGAATTGTTCACAGTGGCGGTAATAATAATATCCAGACATCTGAAGAGTTTAATGCCTCTAAACAGCTTCAGGCCTGAGACACTGGATTTTGAGAAGGTTTTGGTCTAAAACATTTGATGATTACATACAAGAACTCAGAAGCGCCTCCCACGCAAGTCAAATGTGTCTTTCTCTAATACAAGATGCAGTTACATCCAAAATGGTCAAATCTACCTGCAGCTTCTGTGATGACATTTTGGAATTCTTTTATCTTTTGCTCTGCTCTCAGGATAGATTTGCTGGGGTAGCGTGGCCTGGACAAATTGGCAGTGGTTTTAAATGTTCTCCACTTGTAGACAATCTTCCAGACAGTGGAATGATTGATTTCCAATATTTTGGATATCTTCTTAAACCCCTTTCCAGACTCATAGTTATCTACAACTTACTTTCTGAAGGCCTCAGAGAGCTATTTTAAGCTAGGCATGATGATTCTCACACTCCAGCAACAAAGAGCAAACCAGACCTCATCAAGGTCTACACCTGAGTTCAATTTGACACATTTAAAGCTGTCATTTAACAAGTGACACTTGTATGTATATATATATATATATATATATATATTATATCACCTTAATTGATCAACACTGTTTAAATGAAGACCTGAAATCTGTATCTCCAAATGTGTTGAAAAAGTCTATACTTTTCATGAGGTGTACTTACTTCTTCACATCACTGTAATTATACTACCAATAAAACAACAGTGACCTTTAAAAAAGTAACCTTTAATATCATCTAGGCACAGACCTAGAACAAACGTAGGCTCACAGGTGGTTTTGGATAATAAATAAAACAGCAATATTTGTGTTGTAGACATTGTGACTCCTGGTTCCTATCAGCACCACTGTAAAGACATCTGAGTCTGTAAGTGTCTCTGCAGTGAACCACTTCAGATCAAACCACTCTGAATGACTTCAGCTGCGAAAACACACCCCGATACGAATTCACTGTTTTTGTGATGTCATGGAACCAGCACACGTCCATACACCCACCTATATGACCTACAGCCGTTCAGCTCCATCCATTCACATTGTAGTTCTAAGGGTTTTTTTTTTAGTCAAGATTGCTTTTTGAATGGGGCACAATAGTCAGATCTTATTTACATTCTGAAAGGAACAGCCTTTTTATTACAAAGGCTGGCTTTATATGGTGAAAGCTTTGAGCAACAGTGCTTGAAACCTACATCACACTATATTAGCCTTGAGCTGCATCATATGCCGCAGACTGCAACTCATTTGAAACTGTGTTGCAATGGTTGCAAGGGTCTCAAATTTGTGGAACAACTTTCATGGACAAAATGACAATGAGTGACCCAAGGCTGGTAGTTTTTCATTTGGTGGGTTTCCATGACAACAAATATGAGTTTCTCCAAGCCAACATTTCTGTTACAAGCTGTCTTAAGTAGCTAGTTCTCACTAACAGCTGCTCAAACAGCTGTATGCGCCACTGTCTATTCTTGCAAAACATACGCCTTGAGGCACTCGATGTGCTTCTTGGACAGAGCGAGTGAGACATCAAGTACAGTTGTAATGGTTACTTAAACATACATTTTCAAAATCTTGAAAAAGACCCAATCATATATTCAATATGTGGCTACCTAGCAGAGTAATTTGAATGCTTTGTGTGCAACTGTGTGTTCAAATTGCTTTGTGTAACTGTCAAGTTGAACAGAAAGTGTGCTGCCGGCGGCTCACAACATGCAACCAGGTGCGTGAATGTTTTACCATGAACAGCCAGCCAGCCAAAGAAAGGTTGAAAAATGGTCATATGATATTAATTATGTTCATTATTGGCTCATAAAAACACGCAAACATAATAAGGGGAAAAAAAGAAAGCATAAGAAAAATGTAGGAAATGCTCTGCTGCATCTCGTGTTTTCATACCTGCTGATGTTTCTCAAATTCCAGTTTGATTGGTGCCTTGATGCAGTTACACGTGTCCTGGTAGGTCTGTCTGAGAGCGAGATCCATCAGGTGCTTGTGATAGGCGCCTGCCATGTTCCCACAGGCAAAGATGATGATGTTGGCCAGGATCTGTACAGATAGAGAGAGAGAACCATCTCAGTTAGCAAGACATGCTGAGAGACTTACGTGTGCGCTCACTGGCCACTTTATTAGAAACACCCCTATTGCAGCTCCTCTTTGCTGGCATGCAGTAAAAGACTGTGGCTCATCTACTCAGGGACAGTTTGAGTTAGCCATCCTATCTTCATCGCTGATAAGCTGATTTTGTGTGAGTATTTTTGGGTGGTGGGTGGTCTACTCTCAACCTAGGAGTGACACTAATGTGTGTCCAGCATCGCCAATGTGTCTGATGCACTCGTACCAGCGCCACACACACTACCATGTCAGTGTTACTTCTGTGCTGGGAATGATGCAAAACCCAAATACAGTGGTGCCTGAAAGTTTGTGAACCCTCTAGAATTTTCTGTATTTCTGCATAAATTCCACCTAAACCCTTATCAGATTTTCACACAAGTCTTAATAGTAGATAAAAAGAACCAGAGGAGAAATTAGAGTCTGGGGTTTTCAACCAATGGGGTGGCAATCAGGTGTGAGTGACTACCCTGTTTTATTTAAAGAACAGAGATCTATCAGAGGCCGATCTTCATGACACAAAGGAGATTTCTGAGGACATCAGAGGAAGAGTTGTTAATGCTCATTTGGCTGGAAAAGTTTAGGAAACCATCTCTGAAGAGTTTGGACTCCACCAATCCACAGTCAGACAGATTGTGTAAAAATGAAGGAAATTCAAGACCACAGTTTCCCTCCCCAGGAGTGGTCAACCAACAAAGATTGCACTAAGAGCAAAGCCATGAGATCACAAAGGAACCCAGGGTAACTTCCAAGCAACTACAGGCCTGTCTTACAGTGGCTAATGTTAATGTTCATGAGTTCACCGTCAGGAGAACACTGAACAGCAATAGCGTGCATGACAGGGTTGCTCTCCAAAAAGAACATTACTGCCCATCTGCAGTTTGATAAAGATCACATGGATGAGCCAGAAGGCTATTGGAACAATGTTATGTGGACGATTGACACCAAAACACATCTTTTTCGGTTTAAATGAGAAGCGTTATATTTGGAGAAAGAAAAACACTGCATTCCAGAATAAAAACCTCACCCCATATGTGAAACATGGTGGTGGTAGTATCATGGTTTGGGCCTGTTTTGATCTGGGCCAGGACGGCTTTCCGTCATTGATGGAACAATGAACTCGTATTATGCCCGTAAATTCTAAAGGAAAATGTCAGGACATCTGTCCATGTGCTGAAACTCAAGAGAATGTGGGTCATTCAGCAAGACAATGACCCTAAGCACACAAGTGGATCTACCAAAGAATGGTTAAAGAAGGATAAAGTTAATGTTCTGGAAATGGCCAAGTCAAAGCCCTGAACTTAATCCTATAGGAATGTTGTGGAAGGACATGAAGCAGCAGATCATTGGAGAAAACCCACCAACAAAACAGAGTTGAAGCTGCTTTGTATGGAGTATGGGCTAAGATTCCACCAAGCCGAAGTGCATGACTAATCAACAATAATAATAAAAATAAATTGAAAAGATAAATGCCAAAAGCGACCAAAAGATACAAGTAAGAAATGCATGAAAAGTTGCTTCGTGTTGTTCTGAGATAGAAAAGGCCAGACTTTCGCAATACATCTCAAAAGATGAAAAGTTAGGATAGTGACTGCATAGAGGAATAGAGGGGCAATAAACTGATAAACTGTGCAGCAATGGATGGACAACAGTCTGTACACCTTCTGTACAAAAGTCAGAGACCACCTTAAATTTAATTTCCAGTCAAAATTAAGTCACTTTTTTCAGGACTCACCAACATTTTTAGAAATTAACTTATTATCCAGACCTCAATATCACTGAATGTGTTTGGGACTATTTGGATGGTGAGAAGCAGAACATTCGAAACCAAGTTATAAGACTGAACTTTGGAGTTGTGGAAAAACAACATGCGGATTTCTTTGAAAGACTGAAAGCAAGTCTCCTGAAAAGAAGCTCACTGAAAGCAAAGAGTGGACACAGTCAATGCTGAATATATAGATATATATTTAATTGTTGTGATTTATGTGTCATTTTCTGTTAAATAGATGTTTTCTCACAAAATGACTCACTTAATAGTCCTTTGGCCTGGATACTAAATAAAAGCAGGGAAGTCTAATCTAAATAAATATTTCTGTGCTTAATCAGTTGAGAGATGTTCCCTGAATCTGAAAGCTGCTTTTGTGTCTAAGGCTCTGTCTAGTGGACAGTCTGAATACAAAAATACAGCATTTTTTGCAATAACGGCAGGCAATGTTTAAAACATTAGCCACAAAATAAACCATGACATAAGACACAGTAGGAAAGCATCTCAAACGGGCAGGAACGTCCTGCGCTTCGGTGAGCTTTAGGCATAAAAAGTGTACACAGTAAAGGTTCACTCACTGTGCAGATGAGCTAAAAATGTCAGTCATTTTAATTAGCCTCCAAAAACCTCCCACTAATATAAGCCAGACTGTCATTATTAGCAGATTAAACTGGTCCAGCAGAGGCAATTACACTGCACTCTTCATCAATTAAGCGCGCACAGTCGACAAGGAGCTCCTGTTTCTTTTATTTCTTGGTTGAGGCGTAATTTAGATTCAGCATAGATTCTATTGAGATGCTGTTTACTTTTCCACGTCGCCTTTGGAGGAGCCTATCTCTCTTTCTCTCTTTATCATCCTCTGATTCTTCTCTTCCTTCCTTGCTATTTCAGGTCTGACCCACTTGCCCTGAAAAATGGTGCTTTGAGTCACATCAACACATTTCTCTTCCGAAGTAGTCGATGAAAAACAGCAATTGTGTTTTTTCACAACGTAGAACTCACTATTGTTTTCAATGACATAAAATGAATAACCTATTAATCTTAATCTTAATGAACTGACAAAAGGTTAGATATATTTGCTGATGTGTCATCTTGCCAGCTGCTCAGTTACAAAGGACTTGAAGTGTTTTTTTAATTTTGTTTACAATGACAACCAGATAGAGTTATTCATAAAATCATGAACATGTGCCAGCCCCCTGCGATGGACTGGCGACCAGTCCAGGGTGTATCCTGCCTTCCGCCCAAAGACTGCTGGGATAGGCTCCAGCATCCCCCCGCGACCCTGACGGAGAAGCGGCTTAGAAAATGGATGGATGGATGGATGGATGTGCCAGCCATGTGAGGAAACAGTGCTCACAATGACTACAACACAAATGTAGCCATTGAATTTACTAACAGAAATGACCAGTGAACATATGCATGTCTTTTAGGCCTGTGCCTGGTGACAGTTAACCAAGTTGACATGGCAAAAACCTCCAGGCATTGTTAAAATCACACAGAAACACATCATTTATGACATTGGCTGACTCTCTTACCCAGAGCGACATACAATTTGATCGTTTTACGCAGGTAGGCGAAGGTAGTGTTAGGAGTCTTGCCCAAGGACTCTTATTGGTATAGTGTAGGGTGCTTGAACCCCAGTCTACAGCATAGAAGGCAGAGGAGTTACTCACTACACTACACCAACCACAGCTGTAGTCCTACTCACAAACCTCTCTGTGGGGTGATGTGATATCCTACATCAATACACTACACACTTAAAAATGATGGTTCTTCAAGGGTTCTATATAGTACATTCAAAGAACCCTTTCCATGATTAAAGGGTACTTTGCGTTGTGAAAGCGTTCTTCACATTAATGCAGAATGTGCTATAGATGGTTCTATATAAAACCTTTTTGAGAAGGTTTTTATGTAGCACCAAAAAGGGTTCTTCTATTGTTACGAGGTCAAGCCTATTAGCACAGAAGAACCCTTTTTGGTGCTATATATGTGTCAGTATGTGCTAATGTCCTAGTATAGGCTAAAATAGTAATAAACAAAACACAGACTTACTTTGCTCTGATTTAAGCTTTAGGTCAGTTACAGCTGCTTTTCTGTGCAGTTTTTTTATGTGTAATGTCTTGTCTGTAGATTTCTTATGTACACTGTGTTTTATATGGAAATGAGGCTGTGGTCTCTGAGGGTCTGCCCTAATAAAAAGAAAGTGTGTTTTATTAGGCGTGGACTTAGAGACAGAGGGCTCTGTTAATATATCATTCTGCTAACTATAATTACTGAGTAGTACCCATAAAAGGTTGAAGACAGATCAGGGCCAGTGAGGCACTCCCGCTTTAATTAGAAAACAAACCCACAGTCCTTATATCACACTGTTGACTTTCAACATACATTTATGATAATGAGCCCCTGCTCACAAGTCCCGTAATCTAAGAACAGAGAGAGTGTGAAAAACCTGAAAGGTCTGAAGGAGATGGGCCTCAAGTGCCAGTTTGGTCATACTTTATTTGGATGGTCCCCTATAGTTTATCTACAATTACTTAAAAACAGACTTTATGGAGATACACTATATTTCCAAAAGTATTCGCTCATCTTCCTTCACACGCATATGAAATTGAGTGACATCCCATTCTTAATCTATTGGGTTTAATATGATGTTGGTCCACCCTTTGCAGCTACAACAGCTTAAACTGTTCTGGGAAGGCTTTCCACAAGGTTTAGGAGTGTTTTTATGGGAATTTTTGACCGTTCTTCCAGAAGCGCATTTGTGAGGTCAGACACTGATGTTGGATGAGAAGGCCTGGCTCACAGTCTCCGCTCTGGTGTTCTTTTGGGTTGAGGTCAGGACTCTGTGCAGGCCAATCAAGTTCTTCTACACCAAACTGTCTCATCCACGTCTTTATGGACCTGCTTTGTGCACTGGTGTGCAGTCACGTTGGAACAGGAGTTCCAAGAGGGGTCATCTCCAAACATCGGGAGCATGAAATTGTCCAAAATCTCTTGGTGCTGAAGCATTAAGAGTTCCTTTCGCTGGAACTAAGGGGCCGGGCCCAACTCCTGAAAAGCAACCCCACACCATAATCCCCCCTCCACCAAACTTTACACTTGGCACAATGCAGTCAGACAAGTACCGGTTGTGGCTCTTTACACCAGTGCATTCGACGCATTGCATTGTGCTTGAGCTGATCTGAAGGCCACATGAAGTTTGGAGGTCTGTAACGATTGACTCAGCAGAAAGTTGGCAACCTCTGTGTACTATGCGCCTCAGCATCCGCTGACCCTGCTCTGTCATTTTATGTGGCTGACCACTTCGTGGCTGAGTTGCTGTCGTTCCCAATCTCTTCCACTTTGTTATAATCCCACTGACAGTTGACTGTGGAATATTTAGTAGTGAGGAAATTTCACGACTGCACAGGTGGCGTCCAATCACGGGACCACTCTGGAATTCACTGAGCTCCTGAGAGCAACCCATTCTTTCACTAATGTCTGTAGAAGCAGTCTGCAGGCCTAGGGGCTTGGTCTTATACACCTGTGGCCATAGAAGTGATTGGAACACCTGAATTCAATGATTTGCATGGGTGACTGAACACTTTTGGAAATATAGCGTACTTAGTTGATTTTCAGGAACATTATGGTAAGAGTTAATGGGAAGAGCATGTATAGATTTTGTGCTGAAATTATGGTTATGGATTAATGTTTAAGGTTAGGTTTAAATTTAATAAAATCTGTCACACCCAACTTCACGGTGAGTTGCATTTAATAGGTATTTAGGTGAATAAGACAGACTGAGTATCCAGTAAAGTGTTACTGCCAATGTTAATGAGAGCAGTAGCAGTTTCTCACAAACATTAGACAGAAGTCAATGTGGTTAGAATACCTCAAGATTTGACTCCGATGTTAAGGCAGGTCTGAATGTAAAAGCCTCTTAATGAAGGAATACAGACAAAATGCTCTAACTGTCCAAACAGCACACCACATGAGCTTAATGGGGAACCAGCAGGTCGCTGTTTGAGGGTTCTGTGAAAGAAAATACTTGGCTTTTCGACAGCATCCAAGCCCTTCGTGTTACCATAGTGTTGCCGTGGCAACCACTGCCACTATTAACCTCTGGTTAAAACATTAAATTTCAGAAAACGCTCAGATTTCCTCAATAAGTGAGCCAGTACAAGGAGTTCTGCAGGGACATTTCAACAGCCAGCACATGAGCACTGGTGTTCTTGAGTAAGAATAACTGGTTTCTCATTTAAAGGATCCATATGTTACATTTTTACAGTATTTCCGTAAATAGGGTAAACAAATATTTCATATTTACATGAACTTTACGTGAACTTTATTCAGTTCATGCTAAAAACCCTCAAATACAGCTGAATTAAAACAATTCTGCAAAGAAGAGTGGGCCAAAATTCCTACACAGTGATGTAAAAGACTCATTGCAAGTTATTGCCAACATTTGATTGCAGTTTTTTCTGCCAAGGGTGGCACAACCAGTTATTAGGTTTGGGGGGGCAATTACATTTTCACATGGGTGATATATACTTTGAATACATTTTTATGTTCAGTATCTTCATGGAACAATTATTTAAAAACTGCATTTTGTGCCTGCTTGTGTTGTCTTTATATATGTATGTATCGCTGTTGTCAGAAGAAAACTATCAGACTATCAAACAAAAATATCAGCATTTTTGACATTTTGCAGTTTTTTTGACATAGTTTGAAAATATTTGTTACCCTTGATATTGTATGTAAATTTCGTAATGAATGGACTAAAAGAAATAGATAGATAGATAGATAGATAGATAGATAGATAGATAGATAGATAGATAGATAGATAGATAGATAGATAGATAGATAGATAGATAGATAGACACTACTAAGGCAGCTTGTATATGGATTTGCGCTGATTCATACACTGTGATGTATGGGCGGTTGTTAATGACCTTTATACGGCAGTCAATTCCGGCCACGCAAGCAGATTGGTTGAGAAGTGTTCTAACTGTGCTGTTATTTCACCATAACATGTTTTTTCACAGGCACTGTATCACTCCGCTGAGACGCCGTTGCTAAGCAACGACTTTGACAGCTGTAGGAGACGCTCAGCCATTTGAACTTGTTTACTTCTTACTTTGCCACAAACAGAAAACCGACATTTTTAAGATCACATTTGACCGACAGCTGATTTGGTCAGACTCTGAAGATGAGACGACACTAAACTGCCAAACTTTTGTCACCACTGAGCAGCTTTTCAGCATGAAAGACGAACAGCTAAACAACCTGGAATCAGCCAGAACTGAACCCAGTACCATTCGCCAAACAAAAAGGGCTGTAAGATGCTTTACAGGCAGGCAGGAACACTCCCTCTCCTGCTTAAATGATAGGTAATAACCTCTGGAGTCTTGCATTTACAGGTTAAAGGAAACATCAATATCTCTTAAAATTACCAGTGAAAGCTGGTTTATTGGGTCACTTTCTGGAAGAACAGAGCAGCCTGTCCTCAGAAAATAGCCTGGCATGGGCTGGCGGCATGGCTTGAGTGTGGGATCCTTCTGGGCTTAGCTCTGCCAGACACTCAGCTCAGGCCAGAATGAAGTGTGTCATTAAACAGGGGAAGCCGTCTGGCCTGTGCGTCCCTCTGGCAGGCCACAGCAGCCTGAGAAACACGCCCACCATTCAAGACCACAGCTAGGCCACCGAAATGGCACTGCAACAGAGAGAGATGCAGCATACTA
This sequence comes from Pygocentrus nattereri, assembly GCF_015220715.1. NCBI lineage: Eukaryota > Metazoa > Chordata > Actinopteri > Characiformes > Serrasalmidae > Pygocentrus > Pygocentrus nattereri. The sequence goes on along the minus strand of NC_051237.1, from coordinate 20,553,457 downwards.
GGTCTCTATAGCTCTGTGACAAAGTTTTATAGGACAAGCTGCGTCCTATTTTCAACTTTCTGGTGCTCAAGTGGCACAGGCTGGTACCAGCTGCCTATTTTGTTGTCCTCGCAATTAAAATAGCAACAAAGGGACACCTGCATTCACAACACATACACTCACCCAGTAAAAGTTCGGGAAAATGTAGCCTCATTTTCACAAATAAGCATGTTTCATTTCTCAGCTTGCAATGACTTAACATATAAAAGAAGCAGGTTTATTGGTGGGAAAACATAACATGTAAATATTTGTGACCATAACTAAAAAAAGGTATGTGCCTTGTGACTTTTGGTATTTGAGTAAACAAAAAAAAATGTGTGATGACAACATACTTATAGAGTGGTTATGTTATGTAGCAGAGAACAAGTGTTACCAACATTTCTCTAAAAAGCTGGATGGTCCCAGACTTCTGACGGGAAGCGTGTCATATGATGCACGTTTACCTGCCAGACGAGCGGCTCTGTGTGCCCTGCGGTGTTCGAGAGGCAGATGCTGAGCACCAGGGTGTGTGAGGAGGAGGTGAGGATACTGGCGATGACGGCATCCCGCATGGAGAATGGCAGCATGGTGTAAACCACAAAGACTATAAAGAGAAAAAAGGAGACCTGCAATGGGGCAGAGAGAGAGAGAGAGAGAGAGAGAGAGAGAGAGAGAGAGAGAGAGAGAGAGAGAGAGAGATCGAGAGAGAGAGAGAGAGAGAGAGAGAGAGAGAGAGAGAGAGAGAGAGAGAGAGTTATACTCCAAGCTTGCTTTTCATTCTTCATTTTCTATGAGATTCTTTTTTGCATTTGTTTGCATATTAACAATAACAACACCAATCAAGATAAACTGTTTGGCAGCAACTTTAGCAGCATAGCGTTCCCACTTTATACCAATTAATATCTGATTTAATCTGACTGAGTTTGAGAGAGAGATAGAGAGAGAGAAAGAGGGAGAGAGAGAGAGAGTAAAGAAGAGAGACAAAGTAAGAGTGAGCAAGAAAGATAATAATAATAATAAGAAGAAGAAGAAGAAGAAGAAGAAACAACAAAACTTTGTAATATAGTTAAATCCAAATATAAGCTGTGTCCCAATTCAGACGCTGCATACTTCAGAGGCTGCATTTGAAGGCTACTTCATGGCGGTGTGTCTAGGCTGTCTAATTTTGAAGGCTCCTTCGTATGTGACCAAGAAATGTCTCCTTTTTTTCCATGAGTCCTTCACTACCTAACATTTCTCGAGGTTTCTTGCAGGCTGGTGAGAACATACAGCATCAGCAGAGGAGACACTTTTAAATATGAAAATTGGGTTTAAACTTTTACACATATTATACACATATAACACGTTATACACATATACATACATAGGGGGCAGTCGTGGGCTGGAGGTTAGGGATCTGGCCCTGTGACCGAAAGGTTGCCGGTTCGATCCTGTCCTTGAGCAAGACACCTCACCCCCGACTGCTCCCCGGGCGCCGTGGATAGGGCTGCCCACCGCTCCGGGCAAGTGTGCTCACTGCCCCCTAGTGTGTGTGTTCACTAGTGTGTATGTGGTGTTTCACTTCACGGATGGGTTAAATGCACAGGTGGAATTTCCCCGGTTGTGGGATCAAAAAAGTATCACTTAACTTAACTTACATATACAAAAAAAGTCAATGTGGTCTGAAGCAAAACTTTAATAAATAAAGCTCTAATAAATGAACAAATAAAAACTAAAATGAAAGTTTCTGCCGCCATCTTTTAAGAGCTTCAAAAGAACTTGATAAGAGCACTGTTTCTTGACGTAAAGGTAAGGGTGCGAACACAAACAGGTAATCCACTCTAGAGCAGACCATCCCATTTCAGTTGAGCCTTCGCGGGCCTACGCAGCCTTCAAGGGACACACCTTTGTAGACCGCATCTATGACGGATGCAGCCCCTGAATTAGGACACAACTATAATGATAACAGATGTGCAGTTAAATGGGGAATAACAAAACAGAATTCTTGTTGCTAAAAATCAAGATTTGTCCAAAAAAAACAAATCTAGATTGCACAAATCAAAATTCCACTTCACCTTTGGTGGGGTCACATTACAGCACACTATGGAATTTAATTGCTTATGAGTAATGATTCATTCATCTAGTAACTTTAGCAAGACTTAGAATACACTGGAAAAAGCAAGAAAGTTATATTACACTATTAAATGATCAGTAAACACATTCAACCCACATACATACATATAAATGTGTGGGGGGTGAACAGTGTGAAGGCACTGAAAATGTGCTACTTTATATGTTTGTCACAGAAATTGAGCAAAGTCAGAGGAATCTGGGGTTAAAATAATAATAATTCATTTCATTTTTTATTTTGATAAACAATGAAAATGGGTCCCACTGACCCCAACACCAAATAAGGGTTTAAACAAGCTTTAATTTTCCACTTGCACTCATCCCAGACACATCCAGAGTTATACCATCTCACAACAACGAGACTTATGAATTAATAACATTTACTATATAATCAATAACAATTATAAGATTACAATGTTTTACATCACCGAACAGAAAATACACACGAGCTGATTATCTGATTAAAATAAAAAATCCCAAAGAAAGAAATATCTTCACTGTCACGATTGGCCCCTCCCAGTCCTCCATGTGCTTTTGTTTTGCTTCCTTGTTTTGATTCTTCCCTGTTCTGCCCCCTTGTTTCTAGACTCCACCCTTGACTGGTCCTCACCTGTTTCCTGTTGTTAACCTCCTGTGTCTTGTTAACCTGTTCCTGTATTTAAGCCCTGTGTTTTCCCCTGTGAGTTTGCTGGTCTTTGTATTGTTTTGTATCGTTTGGTGTTTGTTCTGCTGGCCTCCGTTGTTTGTTTGGCCTGTTTTCCTTTTTTGTAATGTCTGTCCCTCGTTCTATCCATGTTGGCTCTCTGACCCTGGACTGTCTAGACCCTGAGAATGGATTTGACCATAATAAATCTCACTTCTCCCGGCATTACATTCACAATGTACAAACTTCTTGATCATGATTTAGAGATAGTAAATGGAAGCTGTTAGAAACACTGGAGGCCCAAAGAAGAATGAGGACATAAAATACTACACAAAAACAATATTCCAGCTTCAAACTGCACTTCTAAATATACTGGTATATAGTATCAAGTTCAACTCCATCCTCTGGAACTGCCGTCTCAAACCAGTGTTTGTTCTAGCATCTTACTCACCTGCCATATTAACCCACCTATCTGACCGTCACCTCATTGACCCCTTTCTCTGCCACTGTACACCCTTTAACTTTAACTTTAGGCCCATATTTTGCACATTGTAAGGTTTACAGGTATGACTGTGTGTGTGTGTGTGTGTGTGTGTGTGTGTGTGTCTGAGTGAGTAATGATGATTTGCAAATCCTTTTCAACCTATATTCAGTTGAATACACTACAAAGAAAAGATATTTAATGTTCAAACAGATAAACTTTATTGTTTTTTGCAAATATTGTAGTAATGCAGGTTTTATTTTATTTTGCAATTTATTATTTATTTTCTCTTATTCTCTACATGTGAATGTCTGTCTGATACTGTGCACTGTGAGCTCCTGTAACCAAAACCAAATTCCTTGAGAGATAGAGACAGAGAGGGGGAGAGAGAGAGGGGGGGGGAGACAGAGAGAGAGAGGGAGAGAGAGAGAGAGAGAGAGAAAGAGACAGAGAGAGAGAGAGAGAGAGAGAGAGACAGAGAGAGAGAGAGAGAGAGAGAGAGACAGAGAGACAGAGAGAGAGACTTGCGCGCAGAGAGAGAGAGAGAGAGAGAGAGAGAGAGAGAGAGAGAGAGAGAGAGAAAGAGATCAGTGCATGATGAAATGTTCCCCCATGGAGGTTTATTGGGATTCAGACAGATCTCAACAAAGACATTAAACAGGTAAAAGACACAGACAAGATCAAACAGGACAGGAAAAAAAAACAAACAAAACAAAAACAAAAAGTCATCATCAATAAAGTCTCAGAAACTCAGAAATGTCTGCTGGTCTGGATGAAGCCAAAATCTCCTCATGGTCTGAAACGCTCTCACATCAAAAGCCAAAGCCTTTGTAAACCCATTTTGCCCCACCTGTGAAAGATTCTTATCCAGTTTTTTTCAAATAATGATATCTTTTAATTAACTTCACTAACCTTCACTTTCATAACCATTCAGTTACTAATTTGAGTCTGTTCTGTTGGTGAGAACATCTGTGTTGCTTTGTGAATGATCACACCTGTTACTTCTGATGTTTATCATTTTAATTTAGACTAAGAGTGCGTAAAAAGAGATGAATAGGGTAGAACAAAACATGCTTTCTCTGCTGAAAGATGTTGGATGTAATAGACATTCCACTTCAATTTACTCAGGATGTAAGTATTTTTTTCAGCCACTACTTTTTTACTACTGTAAGTTGATTTATGTGTAGGAACACATTCCAGGCTTATTATGTACTAAAGCTTATATTGACTACAGGGACTTCAATGCAAACTAACGGAGCTTTTCTTTATAGAAGTTTAATAAAAAATGTCTTTGTAGGGTTCAGATATCAATAATGCATCTGATTGGCTGAGCTGCGATCAAAGCTATTGTAAAATATACAATATATACACACACCTATGACCGCCTCACAACAACTTAACTCTGTATCACTACGCCACGTCATGAAAAGTCGTTGTACTATTAGTAGAATAATCTCTGTAATGCTGCTCACATTGACCACTGAGTACATTGGTGAAGGAAGAACCCATTTTTTTGGTTGGACTGAGTGGCTGGCTACTTATTTTCTTAACTAGAACTAGGCTGGTCAGCTAGCTAACAGGCTAAAAGATAGCACACATGCTAAACAGCTCCATCATTACCACCACTGGCTTGAACTAAAGTACTTACAATATGTTTCACTGTAAACTGGCAGTATAAAAGACTAAACAATCTCACTGCAATGGCTTAGGCACTTAAATGTCAAGTAGCGTCAAACACTGGCCGAATCCCAAATGGCTCTGTATGCCCTAAACAGTGTGCGAGCTATGAAAGTTTAGAAATTCTTGCCTCTTCAGCCAAATAGTGCATCGTTTATTGAGTGTGGATGTGTCGGGGTCCCAAATGACTACTTCTTAGCTATATTATACACTGTTGGGCTGCAGGATCCAGTATTTAAATCCCTACCAAGTGCACTATGTAGGGAGCAAGGAGCCATTTGAGGTCAAATTCAGCCCCAGCGTGAGAAGAAGGACTGGATTGGTGCTAAATAAGACCCGCGGTGGTAATTTGGTGTACTTATAATAATTTAAAGTACTTATAAAGCAAAGGTTTTTGCCTTTAAAAGTGCTGTTGGGTTCATTGTTATATCACAGAACATTAAAAAGTTAATAGAATAACTGCAGTACACAGCTATGGGCGACCGAATGGTCTCCTCATTCAGCGGTCCAGGGTTGCTTGGCGACGATACCATATTCTAAAGGAGCTACATTTCCTGGGGGGTACTTATTTATGTCAATTATTATTAATAATATTTTTTTCTGAAAGGTTTTATCATATTTTATATTGGCTGCCGTTTTCTAAAAGCAATAAGCCACTTGAGGCGATTTTATCACAGGGAAGGGAGTTTTAGAACACACTTAACGCACAGCCTCTCATGGCTTATGTTTCTACTCAAGTATGAGTACAGTGGAAAGCTTTCGACCAAGTGGAGAGACAGTGATGATGTGAGTACTACACGAATTTGGTTTTGGCCCTATATTTATAAGATGGATTAAGATTCTTTATTTCCAACCTACGGCATCAGTAACAACCAATAATGATATCTCCCCTCCTTCTTTTCTCCAGAGAGGAGCTAGGAACCACAGGGCTGTGGTCTTTATATTGTATACTCTCTTTGTATTGAGCCTTTAGCTACAGCCATCAGAAAATGTTCAGACATTGCGTCCATAAAAATCAATAACACTGTACATAAAATTTCTCTGTACACAGATGATGTGGTATGATTCATATCTAATCCGAGGACCTCAATGACTCCCTTGCCTGACTTAATTAATGCATTTGGTTTCTTCTCAGGCTACAAAGTAAACTGGGACAAAAGCGAATTGATGCCCCTTGGTAAAAAGATTGATATGGAGTTCTTTTCTAAAGTTCCATTCAAACTTGCGCCTGAAAATTTCACATATTTTGGCATTGAGGTAACAAAAACAGTGGAAAACCTGATTAAGGTGAATTGGCAGAACAATATGAAACAGCTGAAGGAGAACACAGAGGCTTGGAAAACTCTCCCTTTATCAATGGTGGGTAGAATCAATGGCATTAAAATGATCACCCTTCCTCGATTTCTTTATTTGTTTCAATCCGCAGGTGTGTTCATCCCAAGTAGTTACTTCAAACAATTGAACAGTGTCATTACGTCATTTATATGGAATTACCAAACTGCCAGAATCTCACAGAAGCATTTATGTAAACTAAAATCAGCAGGTGGTTTCGGTCTACTGATTTTAGACTTTATTATTGGGCAGCCACTTTAAACACCCATCAGCTCATGAAAGCTCATGAAATTCCCTATTAGCTGTGCACTGAACGTTCTGTGTGCCAAAATATCTCTCTATTAACTTTACTTAACAGTCCCATTCAGACGCAGAAATCTTTATACAGCTTCAAATTCATGATCCATAACACCCTGAAAATTTGGAGACAAATTAAAACGTACTTAAAAGCGTCCGATATGTACATAGATAATCCAATATGTAACAACCATGCCTTTCCAGCAGCTCTGAAGGATGCTGTCTACTTGCAATGGAGAAACAGAGGTCTAAAAACTATTGGAGATCTTTCGATTGACAACTGTTTTGCTTCTTTCCAACAACTGCAAACTACATACAAACTTCCCTCGTCACATTTTTTCGCATATTTACAAATTCGGCTTTTCACCAGAACACATTTAGCTGAATTTGAAACCAAACCGCATCATTCACCTTTGGAGAAGATTCTTTCTATCTGTCCAAATACAAAAGGAACGGTTATTTATTTATATTATCATCCAGTCCAATTCTTTCAAACAAGCATGGATGGAGGAACTTGGTATAAAGATTACTCATGAACAATCGGAAGATGCTCGAAAGAATATCAACAAATGTTCAGTAACTACAAGACACACATTGATACAGTTTAAAATAGCTCTTACACTTCACTATTCAAAGGCCAAATTCCATAAGATTTTTCCTAAGATTTCCCCCATATGCAGTAATACTGAAGATGGAACATTGCTTCACAAGTTTTGGACATGCTCCGGACTTCACAAGTTTTGGACATGCTCCAAACTTCACAAGTTTTGGACATGCTCCAGACTTCACAAGTTTTGGACATGCTCCGGACTTCACAAGTTTTGGACATGCTGCAGACTTCACAAGTTTTGGACATGCTCCAGACTTCACAAGTTTTGGACATGCTCCAGACTTCACAAGTTGTGTGTTTTTGACTTCTTTTCTGTAGCATTCGATAGAACCTGCATGCCAGACACCTTAGTTGCAATATTGGGAATAAGAGACTCTAATTTATGTCTGAATAAATTTCAGAAACAAGCAATTTCCCTTGGTGTACTTTTGGCAAATAGATTAATACTACAACAGCAGAAATCGGAAGCTGCACCATCATTTGAAGCTTGGGTCAGAGACTTTTGCTAATGTGCTCCATGTGGAGCAGCTGCGATACAGTCTAACTGATAGACCAGAATTTTCCGCCAAAATATGGCAACCAATATTGGGCCATATAGAGGAAAGATAACTGTGATGTCGCCACCCAGCGTGCAGCTTTTCTTTCTGTTTTGTGTAACTCTATCTAAACAATGCAATTTTAAGTGCTGTGTTTAGTGTGTGCCATCATATGTAAAGAACATTGCTGTGCAGGAGTCAGTGTTTAGTTGAAGGCTTTTACTATGTCCACATAACTGTCTGTTACATTATCTTATCAATGTACTTATTTGTTGCCTGTTTTTTTTTTCTTTACTATTTATTTATTTATTTATTTATTTTGTTTCGTTTATTTATTTTCCCCCCTTTGATATTTGTCTGTTTTTCTTTTTATATGCATCACAACCTGAGCTTAATTACAACATGTACATAATCTCTTTGACTTGTAGACATGAACTGCTGATCTGTGCAGCCACACAGCTCTCCCTAACAGAGCCTGTACCACTGCGCTCATAGCCTTGCTAACAGTTCTATTATGGTGCTTGAATTCAGACAAGAAGCTGAGGCATCTGAGTGTAGCTTAACTGTTGCACCATTTAAGGTGGAACATGAAAATTTGGACAAGAAGCTGGCGAAAAAGACTTTATAGAGAGTTGAAAGGCATGAACGATGTGAAGGTTACTCCTACTGGACAGGTGGGTTACGTTAACTTATTTTTGCTATTTTACAGAACCAATAGGTCAGAATTGTTTTGTATTGTGTGCTTATGTTTGCGATAGCAACTGATTAGCCTCACAGCAGCAGCTGTAATGACAGCTTTCGACCCACAACTTATCTAGCATGAGTTACATTACTCGCTATGTGGTTGTTCTCGTGTACCATGGCGTTATGTCATGGTATTTCTTTGTGTAGTGTTTTTGAAGAGTTTTATGGGCTCGAAGATCTAATAAAACAAGTTTAATTAATTAAGAACCATTTTGCCAACTGTGTTTTGTACACTGTGACCTCCGCATTTAACCCATCTGTGCAGTGAAACACCACATACATGCACACTAATGAACACACACACTAGGGGGCAATGAGCACACGCCCGGAGTGGTGGGCAGCCCTATGCATGGCTCCCGGGGAGCAGTTGGGGGTTAGGTGTCTTGCTCAAGGGCACTTCAGTCATGGACTGACATCCGAGGGGATCGAGCTGGCGACCTTCCGGTCACAGGACTGGTTCCCTAACATCCAGCCCATGACTGCCCCCTATAAGTTTGCTGGCCCAATGACTTTCACCTTGGCAATGTACGTCCATGAATTCGGGGCACGGAGCTTCTGAAGAAGCACTGACGAGAGGGGAGTGGTTTTTTTTCCAAGTATCAAAAAATATTCTTTAGAATTGCCTGAAAAAAAAAAAGAACTGAAAAAGCCCAAAATTTCTCCTTATAAAACTGGATCCGTTTTTTTTTGTCGTCAGTCACCATATGATTATTGAGTGTTATTAAAAGGAAAAGTAAACATGCTCCTCTCCCAACTTTGTGTTGAAGACATCAAATCTGGATTAAGCATATGTTAACAGGAAAAACTATGAAGCTCATAAGGTGAAGCATCAAACAGCTTTCAGTTTCATACAGACAGAAACAGAACTGAATTCATTGTTTTCTGTTGTTATTAGTATTTCAGATACTGTCCCAACTCTTTTGGTAAGGGTTTGTATTTTGTAATTGCTGGAAGCCTCTGCATGTTCATTTTATTTTTATTTTTGGGCCTTTTTAAAAACTCTAATTACTCAATTAATCACCAAGATAATGAGCAAATTACTTGATTTCTAATTTGTTCGCCAGTGACAAGCCTAAACAAAGCAAAGCACAATATTTGTCCATGAGTCGGAATCACACGTGTGAGTTTTGTCTAATCCTAAAATGTAATTGTGGTTGCAGCCTCATTGATGCTAGGAGGCATTGAGTTCAGGTCATTGTCTCAAGGTTGGCTGAGTTAAATGCATAATCTCCTTTGAAATGCATAGCCAATTTTGGCCTGTGGAGATGTATAGCATAGACCCTGTCTGGTAGTGAAGCAGGATTGAGACTGACAGGCCAATTCGGCTGCTTCTTCCCCTATCAGCTGCGTTAGTGGACATCTGGCCTCCACTGTGCATTTTAACCAGGTCTGCCCTTCAACTACTAAACCACAGAAAAGCCAGACTGAGACGAGCTCGACAGCGTCTGCTGCTCTCCACCTACTGCACCTATTCATTTTACACAAGAGACATTATATTCCACTTCATACGAAGACACTTTCTTTTGTTCACATTGTCAGCACTCTTGACAATTTAATGTCCTGCTAAAGACTCAGTTTACTCTTCTCAACAATACATCTATGAAATAGTTAATGCTGCTAAGGGCTGTGCATTGATGTCTATTGTGCTAATTAATTTTTATTTTATTAAAGTCTATTGTCCAAACTGAACAGTTTACTGCCTGTATTTATTGTACATGTTGACTTTTGTACCGTTTCACTGTTAATTGTAATACTGTGGTTCTGAGGTCTTGGCTCAAAACCTGGCCATGTTCAGAGGAATGAAAACAAAGCTTGGCCTGTTTTCTTCTGTAATCAGTTTTTTCGTGTCCAGTTCTACCTGCTAGTTTGGTCTCCTTCAATCACGAGATGCCGCTAAGCTGGAAGAGTGAAGGTGAGCAGAGGCTTCCTCAGAGACTTGTCAAGTGCCACCATATCTTTTCAAACTCAGAGCTGAAATAGTGCTGTGCTGATGGTGAATACTCTTTAAGCACGTCTTTGAGGCCTGCACCTTCATCTTTTTTCAGACACTGCCGCTCATTTAAAGTCTACGCAAAACTGGCCGCTTCTAGTTACCAAAGCTTTATTAACGGAATATGTAATCATCCGCATTTCCATAGTCTCTGAACATCATTTGTGTGGTCCTCCCTTTAATGCATATACATGAGGAAGAGCAACACATTTAGTCTTTACCAGTTTCGGTATCAATGCATCCCTGTCACCAACTAAATATTGATTGTTTTCAGCATTTAATGTGCCCACTCTCCATCTTTGCTACAGCTTTCACTGAGGGGCAATCGTGGGCTGGAGGTTAGGGAACCGGCCCTGTGACCAGAAGGTTGCTGGTTTGATCCCCTGAGCTGACAAGCCATGACTGAGGTGTCCTTGAGCAAGACACCTAACCCCCAACTGCTCCCCGGGTGCTGTGGATAGGGCTGCTCACCGCTCTAGGCAAGTGTGTATGTGCTCAGTAGTGTGTATGTGGTGTTTCACTGCATGGATGGGTTAAATGCGGAGGTGAAATTTCCCCATTGTGGGACTAATAAGGGTCTCTTAACCTAACTCTTGTTTGAAGCCTTGCTTTTTCCACACCTCCAAAGTTCAGCCTTAGAAGTTGACGACAATGTATTTTCTGCCTGTATTTAATTCAAGTACTCTAAACACATTCAGTGATGCTGAATGTATCCTGTTCTCTTCACTTATTTTTTATATCTAATATTGTCAGAAGTACCTCTGGAAAAATGAATAAAAACAACATTATACACACTAATTTTGTGGGTTTCTTTGGTGCGCAAAATTTTGTGCATAACATCCACCTGAATTTGCACCTCATACTGCCACAAAAGACTCAGTTCATCTGCCCCAGACTGTGTCAGATATATAAACGAAACAGAGAAGTAGATGATGTTAAAAGGTAGAGCTGAGTTCATTATGATTTGGAACAGTGTAATAAAATTTCTGACTCATCTGCTGCGAGCTCCTGCTGGGTTTTTATGAAGTACTGCACTGCTGCAGACAGTAGACTCCCTGTCAGCTCAGGCTAGCAGGGTGTCTGAACTCTGGAGCAGTTTGTAGGTGTCAATCAGTTCGACTGTAAGCCACCTCACTTTCACACACCACTGCACTTCACACACTCCTGCCAATATGATTCATCTGAGACATAAACCTTCACACACTTCTCCTAAGAGGCGGTCTCTCGCCATGCAGTAGTCTATGGTTGAAAATTTACCTCCAGCGATGTGAAAGGTCTAACACAGCAGTCTCAAAATATCACAAAACCAATTTAACAGTACATCAAATATTAACAGTGATGATATTTTTATCTCATTATTAATACAGCCCTGAGGAAACTTATGATACTTAACCAAAGATATTTCATTTTGCAATTATGTATTATGTATTATTTAAGGCTTTCATATAAACCAGACAAGGTCCTATTTTGGGGTCTTGGTAGTGGACAGAGTGATCATATGCACAAAGTAACCCTTAAGTAAAGCAGTCACACCCTTCACCTCCTTTTCAAATGCATATACACTGTATGCTCTACAATAACAATATAAACAACAAGAGAAAATGAATCACAATAACAAATATTATTCATCTGGATTTAAAAGCATCTATCATGTTTGCATCCCTAATGTTCTCTGTGATGCTCAAAATGTGGGAGCTATATTAAAAATATTAACCCTTGCTGTTGCATTATAAATGCATTTATAACACATTGTTTGGCATGTATAATGCCTTATAATCATGAGTAAAAGCTTATATAATTGCACTGAAGTAGGTGCATTGGTTAGTTTAGTGGTTAACGCCTTCTACGCTGTAGACTGGGGTTCAATCCCCCAGCAGGGCAAGTACCCTACACTATACCAATAAGGGTCCTTGGGCAAGACTCCTAACTCCACCTTGGCCTACCTGTGTAAAATGATCTAATTGTAAGTCGCTCTGGATAAGAGCGTCGGCAAAATGCCGTAAATGTAAATGCATTTATAAGGTATTATATGGCACAAATAACAACTTATAATACCAGGCATAAGCCTGTATAATCACTTTAAATCTCTTACTATTCCAGGCTTATTACATACTTACATACTAAGGCTTATTATTCAGTAACTTCAGGGACTTTAGTGCAAACTAATGGAGCCATTCTTAGGTTATTGAAGTGTGTAATAAACTTTGGGCCTGGCTAGGTAAGAGAGTTAAATAGTTTTATTTACATAACACTTTATAAAGCAAGATGAGGTCAGTTTTCAAAAAGGAAACATAATATCTTTTCATAAGAACATATACACCCTGATGTTGTAATGCACTATAACACTCTAAGCTCTTGAACGGTAGAGTAGTCAGCTTAGATTTCTCTAACAGAGTTCATTCAAATTCAGTGCTGAGCTTCAGGCACCAAACTTCCTCCCTCCAGACCACCATCACCATTAGGCAAATGCTATTCAGCATTTATTTTCTGTTTTTTCTAAAAGTAGTTTTGTTGACCTTTTAGCTCTTTGTTCTTAATCACTTTTGGAGAGAGGAGCTAGCCATGTGCTTCCTCCAACTGCTCAGGAAGGGCCTCTTCAAAGGACCTCTACCCTACATTTTTCTTCTATTTTATTTACCCTGAGGTCCATTTATGACCTTTTTATCACTTTCCATAACACAAATCAATCATAATTCATTTTTATATGACCATTTCTACCAACCTCTCTGAATTCCTAATTAAAAATAAGCTGTTTTTGTTACTGATTATATGTAAATGGGCTTTGTTCTGATTGGATGGCAGCCAAAAAGCAGTCCAGGCTGAAACACTCCTTATAACTTCATTGTAAATATGTAGGGCTTAACTGCTAGAGACTAAATGGGTGAATATATGTAAATGTGTCATTTTTTGTGACATTATAGAGACTATTAATTCATAACAAGCTGTTTTTGCAGCTTAGTTCCCCTATATGGACTGCATGGGCTGGAGTCAAGAGTATGTTTTGAAATCCAACAGTGTTTATATACTATATCAAAGTCTTTAATTAAAAAATTCAGTTTTCCATAAGATGGGCCCCTTAAAACCCACCTTTAGTTTTTTCCCGGCTGCACATGATGAACAGCATGGCTGTGTGGTAGGTGTGCATTTTAGAGGCACAAAGCAAACACAGTCCTTCACTCACTTGCCTAATTTGTACTACTGATATGATGCACTATTGATATTATATAGTATATAATGATACACATCATGCAGCAGGCTAATAAGGTTTATTGCAGTTAGCCTAATGCAAATGATCACATAAACCATTAACAACAAGAGCCTTGCTGTGAATAACTGTTGTATAATGTTAATGCTGCCTCAGTGGGTGTTATTAACATAGGATGGCTTCCCAATCTCACCACATGATCTCAGACGAAGGTTTAGTCATCATATCCAGTAATTCATGTCAACATAAACAAGCATGGCTGCACTTGTGAATATCCTTTAGGGTAAATAGAGGTTGAAAAACGTTTGTGTAAAAATGCATTATGACTGTTTATGGTACATAAACTCACTCGCAAGTGAACAGTCGGCAGTTATAGTTGACAGGAGAAGTGTGCAGGCGTGAAGACTTGAGCAACTTTGACAAGGGCCAAATTGCTATGGCCAGACGACTGGGTGAGGTCATCTCTGAAACTCAAGGGTTATAGGGGGCTTCCAGTCAGCAACGGTGACAACTTGCCAACAGTGGTCCACAGAGGGGCAAACCATGAACCAGCTACGGTGTTGTGGCCCAAGGCGAGGACAGTAACAGGTCCTGTCTGGCCCAAACTGACAGACGGGCCACTGTGGCCCGAATCACAGAAATGTTTTAATGATGGTTACGGGAGAAACGTGACCCAGCACACAGTGCACTTCCCTTCAACAGAGAACAGAACAGAGCACAACAGCCTTCAATAAGCATGCAAGCTTCAGAGCTGGACCTTGGAGCAATGGAAGGTCACTTGATCTGATGAGTCCTGGTTTTTGTTAATAACACATGGACGGCCAGGAAGGCTGTGGGGAAGTGTGATGCTCTGCATTATGTTCTGCTGGGAGACCCAAGCCCTGGGGATTCATGTGGACATCAGTCTGACCGGTACACTCCTTCAAAACAATGGTGTTCCTCACTAGCTGTGGTTTCTTCAGCAGGATGATACATATTGTCACACAGCACACATTGTTTATGAATGGTTTGAGGAAGAAGATGAAGAGTTCAAGATGTTGCCCTGGTCTCCAAATTCCTGGAATTTGGATAAATAAATAGATTGATAAATCCCTGGATGTGCTGGACAAGACGTCCAGTCAGCAGCAGCTGCATTTTGTAACATACAGAAATATAAGCTTTAGTAAAAGTCCTGCCAGGAAGACTCTAATGCTATGCCATTCATTCGTTCATTTCTCCTGACCAATCAAAGGCCTTCAAAATGACTCGACTTGCGTACCTATTCTGCTGCTTTTAGGTGTCTACATGTTGACGTTTCCCTCCTTCCTCCCCACCACCACCAGTTGGGTTGCAGTCTGGTTCTCTGGGGGTAGGCTCCGTCTCTGCTTTTTCTATCCAGACGGTTTAGTGAGGGTCTCAAAGCTCCAAGACCTGGACCAAGGAGGGGGCCTACACCAAATACTTTAATTTCCACTGTATTATTATTTTTTCAACTTGTAAAATTCCACTGAGGATATAAAACTTGTCCTCCGTCACTCTTGTCTCCTGAGTCTTTTTGGCAGAACTTCTAATGTCTTGGTGCCAGATACCACAGGGCACCTTCAGAGGTCTTATAGAGCCAACACAGTGTTAAAATCCCACCGGTACAGTTGTACTATCCAGGGACCAGCCACGGCTAAGCCCACCGGTGGGACCTACTTGCGAAAGGGTTAAGAATACCACAGTCTGGGATCAGAAACCTCAACCTCGCACTAATTGATTAATTAGCAGTGTAATATGAATGCACATTTAATGGACAGATGACGCACATCTCTTTGATGTAAGCATGATTCTTCAGAGGAAGAAAAACAACCTTCTGATCTCTCCATTTCTCTCCCTTTCAACTATACATCCTTCTCCCCCTCCTACAGTGACCCTCCGCATCATTCACTCTCACACCCTGGATATAATGGCCTAACACGGCCTCCAGGGCGCCCATTGATTAGAGCTAAATGACTTTAATTGGAGGAAGCAAAGGACCTCTGGGGCCGCGTGCATTCAGGGTGCTTTTCTCCGGCGCTGGCCGCAGGCTGAGTGGAGGAAGGTGGGTAAGATCCACTTTTTTCCCACCTTCTCCTGATTAAAGAGTTTGATTATGCACTTTCTTTTGAACAACATAAAAAGGCCTTTAGCTTTTAATGTGCCTCTAATGGAGACTTGGCTCCCCCGGGGTAAATACTGCCTACAGTGTGGAGCTGTGTGTCATACAGTGCGCTCTTTTCATCTGCATCAATAAAGCCTCATGCTGACAGGTGTCCTTGCTTTCTTCCCTCATGTTCGCTACTGCGAATGATGCAAGCTGCTAGACTTGCTGATCGGCCGCTGAGGGGATGTCATCACTGAACAGGTAATGAATTTATTAAGTGCAACAAGGCAGGGCTGCTGTTGGTTTGTTATGACCAACCCTGTAGTATAAGAAGCAGTCAAAGCAATCACAGCACCAGTGGAGATTTCAATTTGAAGTTTTAAGTAAATGTTTTCAACAATATAAAACCAAAACCATATTACAGATACATGTATGAAATGATTCTAATGCCCTAGTCCTATGCAGCTTCTTGTAATGAAATAGGTGCTAGAAAGCTGTAATGAAATGTTTGATGAGTCCAGACTGATGAACGGAGCTATACTTTAATTATAAAACAACAGAGAAAACTCTAGGGTTTTTGTCTTAATGTTTGGAGTGGGCTGAGGGCCAAGAAGACAATAAAATGAATACTAATGTTTATAAATAAGTATTATACAAAAAAGAAAGCAGATAGGTTTCAAATTTCAAAGTTTACTTTAACAACAATACACTATATTTTGTTAATAGTAAAATAAGAATTTAATAAATAAGATTGTCAAACAATGAAACCATTAGTTGTGATTAATCACAATTAATCATGGTTAAGCACATTAGTTTGCATAGTTAACTGCAATTAATCACATTATTTTGCGCAGTTAACTGCAACTAATCAAATTACTTTGTGCAGTTAACAGTTAACTTTGTGCAGAAGTATTTTAACTTATTTGCTCAAATTTTATCCACTAAAAAAGTTTTGTTATGGCTATAATAATGGACAAATTGGGCTTTATCAGAATGCATTTATTACTTACAGTAATTCAATGCACTATTTTCATTGTGTGATCAGAGGCTTCACACGAATCTGAACATGAAAATCATGTGAGATTTTATTACTGACGTCTAATGAGAGCAACAGCAGCTGACCAAATGATCTAATAAATTAATAAAAATGTCAGTAATGCTTATGAAACTGTTTGTTTCCTTATTGGTTAAACTGGTGGGGTTAGAATATTTCTAAATCAAACGAAAACTTTGGCCGACAGGCCTCAGTTGTAGCAGCTGCTCCTTGGCATAAAGAATGAAGTTGTTATAAAATGAATGTCCAGAATTTCTCATCACATAAAAATGCTCAGGAAATATTGTATTCTGGTATCATATATTTTTGTCATTTCTTGTTCCCAGAACACAAACTGGATTAAACATCTAAATGACCTATTGTGTTCTAGTTTAAAGTAGTTCAGTCTACACTGCATGTGTACTCCATGTAAAATAACAACAAAAAAACAAAAAAAATTACATAACATGTGATTCCAAACTTTTGATCAGCTCTGCATCTGTATATACTTTTTTTGGTCAAGCCCCTCTGTGGTCATTTCTGAGTCAGCAGGGTCTTGCAGCATTGGTGAAAACCTTCCAGGCATTGTCCGATCACTCATCAGGGAGCAGGGCTTCATGAAGTCTAAAGAAACACGGAACAATGACCCTCTGACTGTTCCATGAACTCCCACTGACACTGACTCTTGGTCTAAAAGAAGCCAGCCGTCAGTGTGTTTATTAAACCAAATCACCCCTGACTTTGCGCTTTTTCCCCCAGAGCATAAACACAATGGCATTTAGAGGCCTGGTGGGGCTGACTCAAACACAATTGTCTTGCCATTGTGTTTTTGCCTCCACATTGACCCCCCAAAACACCAGAGGACCCGTGTCAGGGGCCCAGCCAATTTCTTCCATGATGCTGTTTGCGCTTCCAACCAAAACGCTAAAACCTCCCAACCGTCCATAATATCCCCCCTGAACAAAGGACCCCAGCTCCCAGCTGTCAACTGTAATAAGCTATAGAGCACGCTAAGAGCTGTGAAAGTACAGCAATGCTTCAAAGTGCCACCTGATCACGCTGGCTTTGAACAGAGCAATTGCAGTATGAGCTTAATGGACTGAGGTGATAAAGAGCTAGTTCTGGTGTCTGCTTTCATATATTGCACCAATGGTGAGCCACAGAGAGAGAGAGAGAGAGAGAGAGAGAGAGAGCAAGCAGCCAGCAGAGTAGGCCTCTTAATAATGCAGCACCAACAGGTATTAATATCCTGAGAAAGGGAGAAGCAAATGGAAAGAAAAGAAAAGACAAAATTAGATACGATGTGAAGGATGTGGCTGCTAAATTAGTATATCTGGAAAATTACAATGATTTGTCACCATTTCCCTGAACAACCACCGTATAATCACAGGCAAGAAAATTCTGCATAAATTAAAAGCCCACCCGAGCGCCACCACTGTCAGGTAACAACCATCTAAACTCTTCCAAGAGGACGTTAAGCCACTTTAGGCCACTTAGGCGAAAGCCTTTGAAGCACTAATAGAGCGGCGTCTTTAAATAGAGCGCGTAGAGAGCGGCTCCAGCATCACTGATAATGATTCTGTGGCAGAATTATAAAGCATCCTGCGTCCATTCACCTTTAATATCTACCACCTGAACGTACACATTTTTCACCTGAGTCAATCAGCCAAGACATGTTCGTTAGGTGCTGGGCAGGAGTGTACCTAATAGGGTGGCCGGAGTGGCACTGGCTGCCCCTGAATTTTGATTGGCCACCAGAGGTGGTAAGTAAAAAAGAACTTTGAAATCCTTTTAGCTTTCCATAGTTTTGTCACGACTCCTGGCGTGGATGCCTGTTCCCTCTCTCCTGCAAGCTCACTTGAGTGTTTGGATTGTCTAGAGAGCTCCATTTCCCATGAGTCAGTGGGGGATCAGATGATTACCCTGTCATCACCTTCTACCAACAGATATTCATTTCAGTGCTCCACCAGTGCACACCTGTTTTTCGTTACTCGTACTCAGTATTTAAGCCCAGGCTTTAGTCTAGTTTATTGTGTAATTTAGTCTAGTTTAGTGTTCTTTCTCTGTAAGCCTGATCTGTGCATGCCCTGTTTTTGTGTTTTCCACTCCTCTGTTTTCTGTTTGCCCTTTTCTTTGGGTTGCTGAATGTTACTGACCTCTGATTTTTTTTTTTTTTTAACTTGGACCGGTTACTGGATTCTCTCTGGATGTCCTGTTTGTTTTGGTTATTGTGCTCTCTGATTTTGACCCTGGTCTGTTATAACTGTGCTCTTTGTGATTCTCCAAAGTCCTCAAGTAAACCACAACCTTGTCTTTTAATCTGCAACCATTTGATCTGTTTTGAGCTCATGGTAGTGTTTCTGTCACTTAATACTTTTTACTTTTTCTCACTACATTTCAACAGAACAATCTGACTCTTCAAAACAGACTCATTACTTTTAGCAAGGCGAGTTTATTTATATAGCACCTGTCATACACTGCTGTCATTCAGTGTGCTTTACAAATGAGAAAATACAGAAAATACAGACGTATTTAAGAGAAGTACAATAATTTAAAAAGTAATTAAAAAAAACAATAGATTTAAAAGAGAAAAACATTAAATTAAAAATCATTTTAGAAATGAATGAAGATGGTGAAAAAAAATCGATTTGGATAAAAAGGGGGCTAGAAACAGTTCTTTAAACTGAGCTGAAAGCTCCTTAAACAGGAACGTTTTGAGCCTGGATTTAAAATGCCCAGTGTCTGGTTGATGTGTTCCCTTCTTTTACTCCTAGTGAGATTCTGGCCGCTGCATTTGGAATCATCTGAAGCTGTTTGATTGTTTGTTTGGGAGCCCAGTTATGAGACCATTACAGTGATCAATCTCTGATCTTGATGATGTTCTTAAGGTAATAACACTGATTTAGTTGAACTTTCTTTTTATCAATCTATTTATTTATCTACATTGTACCTCTGCAACGCTGTCAAATGCTCGTAAAGGAAATCAAACGTATAAAAGTACCTGGGTGCTCTAGATGAGCTTTAGCCTAAACCCTTATGTGAGCTCAATAAAAAGATATCCTTTTAATAAATTGAATTAGAAGTGATTTTTAAAGAAATACTTTTATTTTTTTTTACTTTGAATACATTTATGAGCGTGCACGCTAACACTTCTGCTTGTGTCAATCTGTCATACTTCAACTTTTACTTAAGTACTAGCACTTTACTTAAGTAAGGGACTTGTGTACATCTGCCCCCTCTGTTGCCCCCCCCCTTCAGGACCATCCTAAACTTACTTTCACTTTCACAACTGCCTGATAGGAACACTTCCATTCAGTCAACCGGGAGAGGGTATTTCAGCTTATGACTACACACACATAATCTAAACCGTTTATCCTTCTGGGTCACGGTAGAAACTGGAGCCTATCCCAGCTGTCATTGGGCGGAAGGCATGATACACCCTGGACAGGTAGCTTATGACCAGCAGCATTGCACAGCAAAGTCAACAAAACTTGGTTCTGTTGTCTCTCTGGGTGGGTACAAAAAATAAACAGGTGTTCACTAAGCATCGTTCAAAGACAGTAGGAAAAAAGGAGGAGACACCAGCTTGCTTGTCACACAGAACACTTAAACACTTGGAACTCACAATTTAAAACGGTCAAAAATTCCCATAAACACACTCCTAATCCTTGTGGAAAGCCTTCCCAGAAGAGTTGAAGCTGTTATAGCTGCAAAGGGTGGGCCGACATCATATTAAACCCTATGGATTACGAATGGGATGTCACTCAAGTTCATATGCGTGTGAAGGCGGACGAGGGAATGCTTTTGGCAATATAATGTATGTAATGCAGACAATGAAAAAATAATGGCAAATCTGAATAATAAACTGTAGGTACTAGTTTGCCTTATAACATGCTGCAAGTACCTCTCTGCCATGAGCTGATTCAAAATAGATAATAGATAGCTTTTTAAGTCAAAAGCTCATCTCAAAACTATGTGTCTCTGGTATAAGGCAGCATATTGTTAATTAATTCATATAGTAATTTCTGTGAGGGAGATTTTATAAGCATTACACCCCTCACACATCTGGCTCCTTTCACCACCACTGTCAACAATTCTGTACATTTCATATCAAACCACTCTGAATTGCTTTGTTTACATCATAATGAGGTATTAATGCATGAATTTTGAGAAATTAGCAGGATATCGGCTTACGCAGGTGGGTGCTAGAGCTTAAGGGATGAGGCAGGGTTGGATAGTTATTGGCTGCCAAACTGCACATAGCAGTTGGAGGCAAGTGTGAGATGAATTAGGCCAGCAGTTTGTGTTATTAATATAAATAAAAATGAATACAAATAATGTGGCCCTGCCATATTAACACATTAACGTGTGGCCATGACTTAGTAAGGTGTGGGAATGAAATATTTAAGTCATGTCCATGCCACCCATTAGAATCTTGTTCCCATGCCTTACTAAGTCATGGCCACAAATTAATTACCTTATTCCCATGCCTTACTAAGTTATGGACACACATTAGGATCTCATTCCAATGCCTTACTAAGTTGAAGCCATGCATTAGGATCTTGTTCCCACTCCATACTTAGTTGTGGCCAAAACTTAATTATCTTATTCCCACACCTTACTAAGTCATGGACACACATTAGGATCTCATTCCCATGCCTTACTAAGTTGAAGCCATGCATCAGGATCTTGTTCCCACACCTTACTAAGTCATCACCGTGACTTAATTATCTTGTTCCCATGCATTACTAAGTAATGGCCATGCATTAGGATCTCATTCTTATCCTTTCTATGTTGTAGCTATGCATAGGATCTCATTCCAATGCCTTACTAAGCCATGGCCACCCATTAGAATCTTGTTCCCATGGCTTACTAAGTCATGGCCACAAATTAATTACCTTATTCCCATGCCTTACTAAGTTATGGACACACATTAGGATCTCATTCCAATGCCTTACTAAGTTGAAGCCATGCGTTAGGATCTTGTTCCCACTCCATACTTAGTTGCGGCCACAACTTAATTATCTTATTCCCACACCTTACTAAGTCATGGACACACATTAGGATCTCATTCCCATGCCTTACTAAGTTGAAGCCATGCTTTAGGATCTTTTTCCCACACTTTACTAAGTTATGGCCACGTATTATTTTTGTTTATACAGGATGTCACCAGTGGGGCTCCGTATGTTAGTTACATTAGTCTCATATATCCAGTGCAAAACTAAAGAAGCAAGATTTTGAAAACATGATGACGACTACATTTCAGGTAAGTAGGTTCCATTAAACTGTTTCAAACTGTGTAAACTGTGTTTCAAACTGCTCAGACTCTGCACTGCCACAGCTTAAGAGTAGAGCAACAGCTCTTCACACACACTGCATGTTAACAACTTCCCACAGGAGCAGCTTCGGTCCTATTTATGGAAGCTACTCTGAAATGGATGCAGGGCATTAGGTATCACAGCTCTTGTTGCTGGAGCTCCTCAGTGAAGTGTTACCAATCTTCTGAGTCAGAGTCACTCTCAGTTGCACGTATTTTACCTCTGCTCATTTCCAGGTCGCCTCCCCTCCATTAAGTGATGTACGGCCTACAGTTCAGATGACTCACCGAGTCACATTCATTCTTCAATGAACGGACTCCTTATCTCAGCACTACGCTCACACTAATAACACACTCAGCATAAGTAGCGTGGATAGTACGAGTTTGCTTTCTGTTGCTACTGGCACTCTGGTGATGATGCTTCTTCTAAACATGGACTGACACACACACGCACACACACATACACACACACCTCAGGGTCACGGGTGGGGGGGGGGGGTCGCGGTTGGGGGGGGGGGGGGGTGTTGTGCTGGAGGCAGAAGGCATGATACCATGGACTGACACTATACCATAATTAAGTGTTGAGCTGAAAGCTGGTGCATTAGGTGCTAAATGGACTTACTAAATGAGTTTGGACAAAGTAGCTGGAAAACAAAGAATGAATACATTTGAGAGCATGAGAGAGAGAGACAGAGAGAGACAGAGAGAGAGAGAGAGAGAGAGAGGGAGAGAGAGAGAGGTGGAGGGAAGAGAGGGAGAGAGAGACAGAGAGAGAGAGAGACAGAGAGAAACAGAGAGAGAGAGACAGAGAGAAACAGAGAGAGAGAGAGGTGGAGGGAGAGAGAGAGGTGGAGGGGGGAAAGGGAGATACAGAGGGGGAGAGAGAGAGAGAGAGAGAGAGAGAGAGGTGGAGGGAAGAGAGGGAGAGAGAGACAGAGAGAGACAGAGAGAGAGAGAGGGAAAGAGAGAAAGAGGTGGAGGGGGGAAAGAGAGAGAGAGAGAGAGAGAGAGAGAGAGAGAGAGAGAGAGCATTTTCATATTGACTGTTAGTCATGCACTCATGCTGAGGCTGCGCTGAAGCCATTAGCTGTGCTCATGTTAATTTACTCCCTACAAGGAATAAACATCTGTAGAATCAAACAGGAAAACAGATGTTCTAAATAAATGAATGATGATGTGAGCAAAGGGGGCCGATCAGTCATGTGAGCAATTAATCAATCTACTGACTAACGACTATTTGGCCAGTATTTTATGGTCAGTACAGGAACGCAGACTTTAAAGAACATGTGTTGTGAAGTGAGACAGGAATTCTGTGCTGTTTCTCGGTCTCACCTGGTCCCACGGACAGATGATCCCTCCAAAGAACATAAAGAGGTAACCCATGGCAACCAGGCAGCCCCAGATGAGCAGAGAGAAGAGGCGGAGAAGCTTCTTGAAGATGGACTCGATACAGACGAGGATGAAGATGGTGAGGAAGATGGCCAGTGTGGTGGGCACAGTGATTAGGAACGCCACATGCTCCTCCATGTCCTGCAGAGAAAGGAAAAGAGGTTGTTGTTCACAAAAACAAAAAAATGGAGAGCTTTCAGGAGCATTTGAAGAGAGGAAATGTGGTCTATAGCGGTATAACCCACCACAGTGGCCTTAAATCTGTTTGTTTCTGTTGTTGTTTTTGTTGTTGGGTGGTCTTCTTGAAGGGCTACTGTATGTATGTTTTTACGAAGGTCTGCCACCCCCCAGTCTGCCACCCCCCAGGGCAGTACTCCTCTCGTCACTGGGGTGGTCCCCTCCAGGAACATAATGGTATTATGATCCATTGGAATTATTACTTTTGATTAAATACATTTAATTTTATTGTTTATTTATTATGGAAATATACAAATATGTACTTTTCACCTGGAAAAATGATTCAACCCTCTATTGTATGAATTATTACTTAAACATGATAAAAATGTTTAAAATTGCTTAAACAATGGAAATAAATATATATGTATATATACATTTTTTAAAAGTGGGATATTTGGTAAAATGTTGCCATATGGCAACAATGCGCAATCATACAATAGCACCACAAAATCTTAAAAAGAAAGGACCATAAAATCTAATTGTTCCCTAAAAACATCCCTTTATTGAAAACAAGACCAAACAAATCCAACTTACACTTAGTACAATGTACGACCCAATATTTACAAATTTTGAAAATCAATACAATTTTAATTGGTATTTGGAATGTATGGTCAGAACAACATCATAATATTGATTAAGTTCCTGGTCCTATGTTATGATGTCATATCTGTTCTTTCAAAGTAAAAAAGCCTTTTTTCCACAATTAAACAGGAAAACACAGATTTTATATTACAGCTTTTTAGTAAAATTGAGATAAAGTAATTGTTGCCTCATGGCAACACCATGCGATAAAGGGTTAAGGTTCACAACTGGACCTTAAAACCACTGTTTGAGGTAACATTTACATTGTTTGTACCTTGATGGATGAAAAATGTCCCTGCACAGAACCTTTATTTCTAACAGTGTAGCAAAATGAAGAGTGGCTGAACGTGTGTCTTATTTTAATATTTGAATGTTTACATTCTCTAGATTATTACCACGTTCAACACACGTACAATATTTGGGACTTTAGAATGAGACAGTAGAGTTTCGCATCCATTCAGACTGTTTCTTAGCAGCATATAAACACTAGACCAAAGCTGCGCTTCATAGGACCCTGATCTGATGCACTTGCCACAGGCAAGCCCTGGGCTTATGCACTAGAGCCGATACAATAGACACAATATGATAAATGACTGTACGATATGTCACAGTACAATGTGATATAACACAGAGTACAACATGTTATTATATGGTAAAATAGGATACACTATTATACAATATGGAACAAAACATTATGATATAATATCATAGAATATGATACATTATAATATATGATATACTACAATGCAATACAGGTTATGAAACAACATAATGTGCTATGATACAGTATGATATGTTGTAATGTAATACAATATCACTGCTGTCGGAACAAAACTGGTATCTCCAAAATGGTAACTTTACAGGATGAGGAAAAACCTACTCTACTTTTAATGTAAGTCAGTGGAACCACTGGACTTACATTACATTACAGTGGACTTTTTTCCAAGTAATTTTTGGCCATTTATTTTGGTCCATCTTTCAGGAAATTTACACACAATATAAAGGCCAACATGCATTTTCAAATGATATAAAAAAACTGAAAATCGACAAAAATGGAGATATGAGGTTTTGTTCCAACAGCAGCAATGTTATAATATGATATAATATGATACATTATGATATAATGCAATGCAGTACACTGTGCAATGATACACTTTGATACATTAAAATACATTTAGATAGAATACAGTACAATAATGTAGGTACAAATTACTACATTGTGATGCAATAAAATATGGGATGATACAATATATGTCATGATACAATAAGTTAAGATACAATATGGTTTAATACATGATGTTGTTATATAATCTGATTCAATAAAATTTGTTATGATACAATACGTTATGATGGAATATGTCTCAATACAATGTTATGACACAATATGATACCATTATACAATACATATGATACAATACGACACATGAAGTTACAATACAGTATTATACAATAAGTAAATATATCGCTGTTTTCTGATCAAAACCTCATATCTCCAAAATGGTAACTTTACAGGAGAAGGAAAAAACATACTTTACTTTTAATGTAAGTCAATGGAACCAGACATCTTTCCAAGTAGTTTTAGGTCATTACTTTTGGTCCATTCATCGTGGAATTTACAGACAATATATAGAACTATGGGTATTTTCAATTTGTGTCAAAACTGAAAAATGTTATGTTATGATACAATATGCTATGACACACTGCAATATATCATGATGCAATGCAATACATAATATAAAACGATATGTTATGATGAAACTCGATACAATACAGTACAATATGCTATGAAAGAATACAATACATAACTACAATGTGATATGATGCAGTACGATTCAGTACAATGAGCTATGAGACAATGTGATACGTTATGAAACAGCTCAATGTAATACATTATAGTACAGTATGATAGGAGATAACACAATACGATACAATGTATTGTTACACCTCTACTCTCTAAGTGTATTACTTATCCATAAACACAGTACAGCCAGTATGATCACTGTTGAATATGTTCATAGGTGATCTGTAGGATTGTGTTTTGAGTGATATGCCTTAATCATGACACACTTTGGGTCTATATCTCACACATTAGCTAGGAGGCAGACAACATGTGTATGAAATATTCAGAAGTCAACATGACCTTTATACATTTGTCTCTCCTCTCGCTCCTCTTCTGTCTGTGCATGTGTGTCGGGGGCGTCGCTCTGAAATGCATGAAGTTTTATCCTCAGGGTCGCACCACTACAGCACAGACAGTATGTTTCAGAGAAGCAGAGGCGGAGCTGAGGCCTCATACACAGAGACTTTCGATCATATTCTCATCTCAGACGAGTTTCTAACAGTATTTTTGACTTTTTAAGAACTCTTTTTCAGTCATTTCCCCATCGTTCAGCATATGCCCATTGAGTGTGAGTGTGTGTGTGTGTGTGTGATATGTTTTAGGTAAATGGCCTGGTATGTATGGGTGATCTGATTAGTGGGTAAGAGCTGGAGCCAGTAGAGTGAGTCTAAAATAATACCGTCAGTGCTGAATGAGTCACCAGACGTAAGGGGAGACACCCGCGGGAGCAGGAAAACACTCGCACACACACTGAATCTCAATGAAGTCTGGAGGAACTAACACTACTGCCTCACTCGCTCCATCACTACCACACATTCACATAAAACTTTATCTATCTATCTATCTATCTATCTATCTATCTATCTATCTATCTATCTATCTATCTATCTATCTATCTATCTATCTATCTATCTATCTATCTATCTATCTATCTATCTATCTATCTATCTTATCTATCTATCTATATGTCGCTGCTGTTGGAAGAAAACCTCGTATATCAATTTTTGTCATTTTTCAGTTTTTGACATAAATGGAAAATGTCTGTTGGCCCTGACATTGTGTGTGAATTTCATGATAACTGAACCAGAAGAAACATCCCAAAATGATTTGGAAAAAATCTGGTTCCATTGAATTACATTAAAAGTAAAGCAGTTTTATTCCTTCTCCTGTATATATATATATATATATATATATATATATATATATATATATATATATATATATATATAAAACACACTTGTGCACACTTTAATGCAAAATTTATATTCATTTGTTAAATTTAACCCCTTAAAATCACAGCATTATTGCATACTAAGGCTTTTTGATCAGTAACTACAGGGACTACAGGGACTTCAATGCAATCTATTCTCAGATTATAAAAGTCTGAAATAAAACTATGGGCCTGCTGATGGGACCTGGCCATTTAAGGGTTGAACATATTGAGAAAAAAATAATAAATGAAAAATAAAATGTGGCCTGTACAAACATATTGCATATTTTAGATTTCATTTTTTCCAACATGTCAAACTCAGCAAATAGATAGAAATGGGCAGTAAAATTAACAGAAAACTTTCACATTTGAGTCTGTTCCCTGTAGAGTAAAGAATTGTAGATACATTACCAAATGTGAGTACGAGTGACAGCTTGACAGGTCAAATGTTTGAAATGGAAAACAGTGGCAGCTTAGTGCAGTGTTGGCTTTATCTAATAAGTGACATAAGCAGCTGCTAAGGGAACTCCCACTGACAGCTTCTGGGTTATTACTGTACTGTTAAGATGCTCAAGTGAAGAGAAAGAAATCAACTGGTTAGTGAAGTCTAAAAAGAAGCATGGATCTGCAGCCAACAAAAGAAATAAAAAAGAAAATGATGAGAAGAAAAAGCTTAGAGACACTATATTTCCAAAAGTATTCGCTCCTCTGCTTTCACACGCATATGAACTTGAGTGACATCCCATTCTTAATCCATAGGGTTTAATATGATGTCGGCCCACCCTTCGCAGCTATAACAGCTTCAGCTCTTCTGGGAAGGCTTTCCACAAGGGTTAGGAGTGTGTTTATGGGAATTTTTGACCGTTCTTCCAGAAGCACATTTGTGAGGTCAGACACTGATGTTGGACGAGAAGGCCTGGCTCACAGTCTCCGCTCTAATTCATCCCAGAGGTGTTCTATGGGGTAGAGGTCAGGACTCTGTGCAGGCCAGTCAATTTCTTCCACACCTGCTTTGTGCACTGGTGCGTAGTCATGTTGGAACAGGAAGGGTCCATCCACAAACTATTCCCTAAAGTTGGGAGCATGAAATTGTCCAAAATCTCTTGGTGCTGAAGCATTAAGAGTTCCTTTCACTGGAACTAAGGGGTCGAGCCCAACTCCTGAAAAACAACCCCACACCATAATCCCCCCTCCACCAAACTTTACACATGGCACAATGCAGCTGCTCAGCCATGGAAACCAATTCCATGAAGTTCTCTACACTGTTCTTGAGCTGATCTGAAGGCCACATGAACTGTGGAGGTCTGTAGTGATTGACTCTGCAGAAAGTCGGTGACCTCCGCGCACTATGCCCCTCAGCATCTGCTGACCCCGCTCTGTCATTTTACATCTCCTACCACTTCGTGGCTGAGTTGCTGTCGTTCCCAATTGCTTCCACTTTGTTATAATACCACTGATAGTTGCCTGTGGAATATTTAGTAGTGAGGAAACTTCATGACTGGATTTGTTACACAGGTGGCGTCCGATCACGGTACCACACTGGACTTCAGTGAGCTCCAGAGAGTGACCCATTCTTTCACTAATGTCTGTAGAAGCAGTCTGCAGGCCTAGGGGCTTGGATTAATACACCTGTGGCCATGGAAGTGATTGGAACACCTGAATTCCATGATTTGATTGGGTGAGTGAAAACTTCTGGAAATATTATATGTTACTTCACGATAACATCACAGGTTTTTCACAAACATTGTATCACTCCACTGAGACGCTGTTGCAAAGCAACACATTTCACAAGTTTGTGCTTCTTACTTTGCCACAAACAGAAAATGGATACTTTTAGATCACAACTGACTGACAGCCAATTTGGTCAGACTCTGAAAATGAGACTACACTAAATTCCCAAACCGTCATCACCACTGAGCATATATATATATATATATATATATATATATATATATATATATATATACACATATGTATATAATATCAGAAAGACAGAGTGTTTCACTCCCAGCTTTGACTGAGTATACATGAATATGCTAAAAGAACACATCGAAATCCAATTAGCGCTCTCAGTCACTGATTGCATGATTAGCCCTAGAACAGTAGACTCTCTGCATTAACCTCTGTCACTGCAGCGCTGCGGGATGCCTATGTTATCACTCTGAGCTGGAAGCTGGCAGAGCAGCCTCTCTGCTCCCAGCGAGCAGAGGGCAGAACTCACACAGCACGCTGATTGAGCTTTTGAACCCATTTAAATCCATTTAAACCCATTTTACAGCCGTTACAAAAGCCAACAGTCTCCTCATCACCAGGCTGCTTTGTTACTATAGAGGCTCTTCCTGTTCATCTGCCTGATCTACACTTCTGTCTGACTGGACACCGTGTGTGTGTTTGTGTTGCTGTGTTTTATGCATGTAAGGGAGAGTGGGGCACAAGCAAATGTGGGGTAAAATATAATACAGGTCTTCTCTGTAATAAAATAGACTCAGGGAGAACATTCCTATTTCCTGAGATTCACCCTGAAGACGTTTTGCGATACTTAAAAAAAAAAAGGTTTTCTTTGGGCAGCATCTCACCCTGCATACACCTGTCCACCAGAAATGGCTGTTAAAAGACACATTTTAGGCCAAATCCACCTCCAAACTATCACAAAACAGTGTCATTCAACATTCATAACCATTCAATCCTAGCAATCATAATATCTTTCTGTGATGGAGCTTTTTGAGGCATTAAATTCTTTAGACGTCTGGTTTTACCACCACTGTGAACAATTCTGACCGGTAAGTCAAGTCACATTTGTTTCTATAGGACATGTAAAAGGCAAGAAGTGTCAGCCAAAGTGCTGCACAATATCAATTAAAATAACCACTACTAACTAATCAAGACTTCACAATACATTAAAAAAGGAACAGAAAAAAAAACAACATACAAAACAAATCAGATAAAAACAATAAAAATAGAAGGAAACAGAAGAGCTACATTAGCAAGACAGAATCAATCAAGACAGCAAAGATACTCAGTGTATCATTATTAAAAGGACTCAGAAGCCTGAGAAAATAGATGGGTTTTTGGATTTGATTTAAAAACATCATTTGTAGGGGTTCCTTTATACAAAGCAGGAGACTGCTGTTCTAGAGTCTTGGGAAAGCTACAGAAACGGCCCAGCCACCTTTAACCCTTGTGTGGTGTTCAGGTCTGTGGGACCCATTTTCAATGTTTACCAAAAGAAATAATAATGTGATTTATTATTATTTCAACCTCAGATTTCTTGGCCTTTGCTCATTTTCTGTGAAGAACATATAAAATAACACATTTTCAGTGCCTTCACTCTGTTCACCCCCACACACTTATATTATACATGTTGGACTGAACCTGCCAGGAGTAAAAGTGTGGAGGTGCTGTGTCCTTCACTCTGTTCTCCTCCAACATGGCCTGCTGTTAGTGTGTGTGTGTGTGTGTCTGTGTGTGTGTGCATGTGTTTGTATATGTGTTTGTATGTGTGTGAGGACAACATGAACAGGCTGCTGACTGGCTACAGCTGCTACAGGAGAACCGTACACTGGCTGCTTGTGATATTTTAAACATCTGGTATTTTTACATAAATTGTTATGGCTTTATTGATAAAAACAGTAATGTGGGTCCACCAGACCACTGAGTAACTAACACAGCATCACTCAAGGGTTAAATCTCATCCGAGAGTGTGGAATGGCTAAGAGCAACTGGTTAGAAGATTGTAGGACTTGTGAGGTGGAATGGAAGCACAGGAGGTACAGGGGTAATACTTCTGTAGAACAGAGCAATTCATGCCAAACCCCCTGATTTGTTAACCATTTCATAACAAAAAAATATCTTAATTCTGAAAAATCTGTGGAATTTCCCTTTAAGAAAAGCCAAAATGTATTAGGTTCTCCTCTGTTCTCCTTTTAGTGCGTATAGTTTTAACACCCCTGGTCAAATGACATGTACTGTTCATATTCTAAGTGAAAGTTAATACATCTTTTACAGAGAACACACTTAAATATGCTGCATATTTTAATGCATAATTTCTATGTATGTGCTGTTCTATGTAGGTGCCATAACTTTGCACAGGCCACATTTTATTTCCCCAATATGTTAAATTCAGCAAATAAGCAGCCACTGTGCATTAAAATGTGCAGAAGCGTGTTCACTCAGAAAATCAACAAAACGTGTCAGTTGACCAGGGGCGTCAAAACTTTTGCATACGACTGTATGTGTCTGTGGTTTCGGAAGCCGCTGCTGCAGACCTGCTGATGGGACAGGAATGTGAGAAATGTCACCCAGTGTCAGCAATTTGGAGCAAACTTCCCAAACACGCACACACAGAGCCACAGGTTCAGTTTCTCTGCTGTTGTTTAAGAAGACATACAAACTGAGCAGGAGAGAAAAACCTGACTGATAGGGAAACACTTGTTTTTTGTTCCTGCTGGTATATTTTTAATCCGTTTCTGTGTGTGTGTGTGTGTGGGTGTGCAGTGGGAGTAACCAGAGCCTATTAACACCTTCACCACAGGAAGCCACATGCATTTCTCATGTGCTGAGGCCTCAGAATGCTGAACAGAGCTGAACATCTACAGGCTGCAATTACTGTAGACGATTACGGCAGTTCAGCTTGTCACTGCATCAGGATTGGCAAAGTGAACATAAGTCCCTTTCGATGGTCACAGAGATAAATCCACAGTTCCCAGGAACACACAATCCATCATCCAGGCATTATTATCGCTGTATAATGGCCTCCTATTCTCCCTTATAATGAACTCTTTAACCTCTACAGTCCACCGGATTATTATCATATGGTTTATGCCACATTGATGATATAACTAGGAATTCCAGTGTGGATTCTCCTTCTTCCAAACTAAAAGCGTTCATGCAACTTCAGATTTAGGTTGGATGGACACTCACAATACGCTAAACTATAAAAGGCCCTGAAAAACATTTAAATTGGAATTATAAAATGAACAGTCCCAGTCCTAAAACCTGATTGGCTGAGCTGCGTTCAAAGCTGTTATAAAGCCTTGACCCTTGCACTAAACCGTTGTGCTGTTAATGGAATAATCGTCAGCTCTCCTGCTGTTCGCGTGGACCACTGAGTATACTGCTGAAGTAAAACCAAACTGAGGGGCTGGTAACTTATTTTCTTGACTAGATCTAGGATGGTCAGCTAGCTAACTGGCTAAAAGATAGCAAACGTTAAAGAGCTCCATTATTATTATCACAGGCTTGAATTAACCCATTTACGATAAGATAAACTATTAAACAGCAGTGTAAACCTCTAAAAAATGTCACTTGAATTGCTTACATGCAAGTGTTTGTTATTCAAACAGAAGTTACGTCAAACCCAGGGTTAATTCCAAATGGCTCAGTACTCCCTCAATAAGTGTGCTAGCTATGAAAGTTTGGAAGTTCTAGCCTCTGCGGCCAAACAGGCCAAACACTTATCAAGTATGGATGTGTCTGAATCCCAACGGACTATTTCTTTACTGCATCTTGCACTGTTGGGCTGCAGGATCCAGTATTGAAAGTCCTAAGTAGTGCACTATGTAGGGTGCAGGGAGCCATTTGAGATTCAGCCCCAGATTGAGAAGAGGGTTGCTGCTGGATTGGTCCTGAATATGACTCGCGGTGGTAATTTGGTGACCAAAAATTACTTTGAAAATAAAAGTATTTGCTTTTAACAGTGCTGTGTTGTTTATTGTTACACGACAAAAAGTTAGAAAGTTCAAGAAATGACAGCTGCTGTCGGAACAAAACCTTGTATCTCCAAAATGGTAACTTCACAGGAGAATGAAAAAACCTACTTTATCTTTAATGGAAGTCAATGGAACCAGATTTTTTCCAAGTCATTTTGGGCTATTTCTTTTGGTCAATTCATCATGAAATTTACATACAATGTAAAGGCAACAGACATTTACAAATTATGTGAAAAACTGAAAAACATTTTTTTTTTCCAACAGCAGCGATATTTTCCATATATGGACCATATAGAGTGGTACTCTAAAGCCCATTTCACACCACTGCCATGCACAATACACTCCTATATTAATCAACGTACCTCTTCACACCAGCAGTGTGTGTTACTGCCATGTGATGTGAATAAATAAAATGCACTTCGGGTCTATATTTGATGTATGCTGCAAGAGGGAGGCCAGCAGTTTTAGGTAGAAACAGCAAAGAAATGCAGAATTTATACTACAATATACAATCTGGGCCAGGGGTGTTCAATCTTACCTACAAAGATCGGGTGTTGCTGCGGGTTTTCTTGCAACAAAGCAGGTGGTCACATGATCAGTTGTTTAACGAGTGAGACTGGCTGATTAAACAAGTGCAATCAGGTGTGCTGCATCCACACCGGCCCTTTGTGGACAAGACTGGACACCCCTGGTCTAGGCTAATAAACAAATCAGTATTTATTTGTGTGGGTTAATGTTGTGAACCCACATGCATGTCCTCCTCTTCAGTGAGATTTTCATTGGTGAGCTACACAAAGTTTATTTAAGCAATAAAAAAGCACTAAAGGCATTTGCATCATGTAAAAATGCAGCACAGACAGAAACAGCTTTTGCCTCGTGTGTGTGTCACATCTGGTGTGAAATAACAAGCACTGCTGAGTAGTTCCGGATTACCATGTGCGCTGTGTTGCATCTGGTATGAAATTGGCTTAACAGTGTTTACATATTACTTCAAACAGTGTTTCAAAGAAGCCAGGGAAACTCGGTCATTCATGATGCAGGGGTGAAATTATGTCACAGAACAGTAAATATTGAAAAACCTTGACATTCAGAGCAAGACTTTCGAGTGAGAAGGACATTTAAGTACAATAGAAATACATTTTTTTATCCCACTTGGAGGTAGGAAACCTCCCAGACCCCGTTTACACCTAGTCACTCCATGTGTCTGAATTCTGGTTTGTGTCCTGATTAGATTTGAGGCACATGCATTTACTCTTGGTATTCAAATGTGTCTCCAGTTAGTCGAACTGAAATCTGAATGCCGTGTGGGACGGGATATGCAGATGCTACATCACATCAAGCAAATGCCCACTCAAATGACCCTGTGCCCACTCGTCTAGTCTTCATACGTTTACCATCACAGCCGCAGCTTCACAACTGGAGTGCAAAACAGTGTTGTGATGTCACATGTGACAAACATTACATTTGTGTGTTAGTAACTGTCACGATTGGCCCCTCCCAGTCCTGTACGTGTTTGTGTTTTGGTATAGTCCTCGTGCTTCTTTGTTTTGGTATCCGTAGTCTTGCCCCTTGTTTTGTGACTCCGCCCCTGATTGTCTTCACCTGTCCCTCGTCTTCCTGGTGTCGTATTTAAGCCCTGTGTTTTCCCTTTGTGTTTGCTGGTCTTTGTTTGCTTTGTTTGATGT
Source organism: Pygocentrus nattereri (assembly GCF_015220715.1). Taxonomy (NCBI): domain Eukaryota; kingdom Metazoa; phylum Chordata; class Actinopteri; order Characiformes; family Serrasalmidae; genus Pygocentrus; species Pygocentrus nattereri. The sequence goes on along the minus strand of NC_051237.1, from coordinate 20,518,710 downwards.
ATGTTGGTTGTGTTGGTGTTATCTGTTGTGTTGTTTGAACGCGCTTATCGTTTGTCTGTTATGTCTGCCCCCCCGTTCAATCCCTGTTGGCTCTATGACCCTGGAGTGTCTCGACCCTGATTTTGGATTTGCCCTTAATAAATCTCACTTATCTTCGCGTATGCATCCGCCTCCTCGCTCCCCATTACAGAAATCAATTCAGCGTTCATTTTTTTTATGTTAACAGAATTGCAGTTAACAGAATGACCATATTCTGTCCTCATTACAGAAGCTAAAAGGCCCCAACGATATTTACAGGCTTTGAGTTTAAATTTTTGCTGAAGTAGTCAACATTCAGGCTGTAATATCCAAAGAATATGTTAACTTTGTTGCTAAATTTGTGTTACTGAAAATTCTATTAGTACACTAGTGAAAGTTAACATTACCATAGCAGTGGTTAACAAAATCTCCATTCAAAGCAAATTTTAAGACTTTTGTGTTAAATATTGATGTGTAAGGGCGTCTTTATTCTCACACATGTTCATGGTGTAGTAGTACAGGGAGATTCACTTGAAAGTCAGATATTCACTCAACAGAGGCCCCGAATACATTTATGGCATACACTCTTATCCAGAGCGGCTTACAATTTGGTCATTTTACACAGATAGGCCAAAGGTGGTGTTAGGAGTCTTGCCCAAGGACTCTTATTGGTATAGTGTAGGGTGTTTACTCTGGTGGGGGATTGAACCCCATTCTACAGCATAGAAGGCAGAAGTGTTAACCACTACACTATCCCAAATGCAAATAGTCTGCTGTAACTGACGAAGCAATCTGAATGAAAAAATACGCTACATATCTTGACGTATGTGTAATAGATCTCCATTTTCTGCCAGACACATTTCGTCATGGCGCTCGATGTTCCTGAACATATCAGCAAGCACTAGAGAGGTTAAACGTCTCAACGCTCCAACGCAGGGGCATCCCAGCTTGTTTGAAGCTCCATATACCGAGGAACATATTGCACATTGTTTCGTTCAGGTTGCTTCATCAGTTACAACACTATTCGGGGCCTCTTTCAAGTGAATCTCCCTGAATATCTGACTCTCAGAGCAAACAAGCTTGAAACATTGAACATATACGGCCTCTTTAAACTGTGTTAAACCATTACTGGGTTATCCCACTGCAGAATTAAATGTGGCTCTTTAAAGTAATAGAAGAGAGGAATAGAAACCTAGACTGGACAATGGCTCTTGACCATTTAAGGGGTTACAAAAAACACAAAAGATCACAGGACTCTTCTAATTTAAGGAATCATTAAGAACAGAGGCAGATGATATCTGCCTGAAGTGTTTACAGCACATGAAATAATGTAAAACACTCTAATAGATCAGAAGTGCAAGAGAAAGTGGCTGCAGTCCACTGTTATATCATGATATAGACACATTACGCTTGTGAAATCACTTTGTAGTTGAAATGGAAACATGACTATTATGTAAAAAATGAAAAATAGCAGGTTTCATCCTAAACTCAACCACACGCTGAATCATGCGCTTTTATTTATATAAAGGATACAAGAAGAACCTACAGATCCAGCATGCTCCCCGAGGTATAATACATGTCCAAAAGTACCCAGACTCCCATTCTAATTAGTGACTTCATCTACTTTTAGGTACACCCATCGTGACCAACTGTGCCCACACAGCTTGTATAATCTCTATAGAAAAGCATTGACCAAAAGAATAGGACACTTTGGAGCAGCAGTACATGAGTTCACCATGCTTAATGCCAGGCACTGGATGCATTGGGACAAAGTCCCCCAGCACTGGGCTGTAAGTGATGGAGCGCCATCCAATTTCTTTGTGATGAGCTGGAGTGATCGAGAACTAATCATCCAACATCAGCACCTGACCTCACTAATGCTCTTGTGACTGAATGCAATCAAATCCTTAGAGCAATGTTCCAAAATCTAGACTTTCAGAAAGAATAAAGCCTGCCGAAAAATGCGTACAAACGTCAGATGAGTAGGAGTCTACAGACGTTTAGGCATACAGGGCCTGACACACTGAGCATCAGGCTTGAGTTAAATGCATTCTGCCTGAGCACTATGTCGGAAACTGGCACACGGGCCTAAATGTGCAATTTCTGGGTCATGTGCGTAATAAAATGTGAAACGTGCTTCTCTTCCTCATCATATGCACTTGATGGAGGGCAGATATTTTAGCAGTGTGGCTGATTGCATATGCTACTTGAATTAAGGCTTGACCATTAACAATGGTTGGTTTTGCATTCAGACAACTTCAGACGTAAATTAGGGTCTCAAAAACGTGTCTGGCCAATCAGGAAATGTCTGTGCTAACTCACTAACCATAAAAAGAAATGGCACAGAAGTGAAAACAATCAGTGAAAACGACCGGTGTGGCAAGGTTGGTGGCAGTGGGGTGACGTGTGCAGCTGTGGAACTACCATTGCAGTTAGCGAGCTGGCTAACTCTCCCTAAACAGCAATCCGCAAAAGTACAGATAGTAAAACTTCTTCCAACTGACTGCATATCATGCCATTTCCCTTTTATACACTATATTTCCAAAAGTATTCGCTCGTCTGTCTTCACACGTATATGAACTTGAATGACATCCCATTCTTAATCCACAGGGTTTAATATGATGTCGGCCCACCCTTCGCAGCTACAACAGCTTAAACTCTTCTGGGAAGGCTTTCCACAAGGGTTAGGAGTGTGTTTATGGGAATTTTTAGGCCAGTCAAGTTGTTCCACACCAAACTGGCTCATCCATGTCTTTATGGACCTGCTTTGTGCACTGGTGTGGCAGTTATGTTGGAACAGGAAGGGGCCGTCCCCAAACTGTTTCCACAAAGTTGGGAGCATGAAATTGTCCAAAATCTCTTGATGCTGAAGCATTAAGAGCTCCTTTCACTGGAACTAAGGGGCCGAGCCCAACTCCTGAAAAACAACCCCACACCATAATCCCCCCTCCACCAAACTTCACACTTGGCACAATGCAGACAGACAAGTACCGTCTCCTGGCAACCACCAAACCCAGACTTGTCCATCGGATTGCCAGATGGAGAAGCGTGATTCGTCACTCCAGAGAACACGTCTCCACTGCTTTAGAGTCCAGTGACAGCGCTTTACACCACTGCATTCAAGGCTTTGCATTGTGCTTGCTGTTGTAAGTCTTGGATGCAGCTGCTTGGCCATGGAAACCCATTCCATGAAGCTCTCTACGCTGTTCTTGAGCTAATCTGAAGGCCACATGAAGTTTGGAGGTCTGTACTGACTGGATATGCAGAAAGTTGGTGACCTCTGCGTACTATGCACCTCAGCATCCACTGACCCTGCTCTGTCATTTTACGTAGCTGACCACTTCGTGGCTGAGTTGCTGTCGTTCCCAATCACTTCCACATTGTTATAATACCACTGACAGTTGATTGTGGAATATTTAGTAGTGAGGGAATTTCACGACTGGACTAGTTGCACAGGTGGTGTCCGATCACGGTACCATGCTGGAATTCACTGAGCTCCTAAAAGTGACCCATTCTTTCACTAATGTCTGCATTCTGCAGTCTGAATTCAATTATTTGAATGGGTGACTGAATACTTTTGGTATAGTGTATGTTATATGAAATAGATATGATATCATTTCATAGATATGATATAGTGTATGTTTATAGCCAGTGGGGAAGAAGGCTAAACAGTTTGTGCTGAAAAGAACTTGTTAAATTAGCATTTCCTGCATTTTGGAGGTTCAGTGCTGCTATGAAGCTTTACCCCTTCAGAAGTCAGTGCAGCCAAGGCAGTACTGCTCCTGTTAGCAGATGCAAATTTCTGTGTCGAAATTCACCCAAAATGAACTCAATGCGAAGTTTTACAGCTGAAATGTTTTTACTCTGGAAGTCTGAAATGGAAAATAACCCATCGCAGTGAATTCCACTTAAACGAATACAAGCGTGTCTGGTCGTTAACACTGTTTAAACTCTCAGGACGAGATATACCGGCTGTCTCAAATGTAAGCAAACACCCATATAAAATGAAAATGGTTTGGCCTAATGTCAGACACAAGCTGTGGGGAAGGAGGAAACCTGTTGGGCCATGTCACCAACATGATAGCCATCTTGAATGCTGCTATCTTGGAGTCAATTTCAGTTTTACAAATGGGAAGGTGGGCGTGTGACACACCAAACTGGTCGAGGACTTCACAAGAAAAACAGTGGTGTGCTTCATGTCAACATAAGATCATTCAACCTCATGGTAAAACAAAGATTTTTCCTCTATTCAGGCGATGTAAAGGATGACATTATCCCAAGCAGGACGTGTTGAGACTGTTCTAATTTCAGGTTCTGTCACCAACAAATCGAAAGCTGGGTGGCCAAAAAACGCTGCAGATGTAGCAACAGCAACCGCTGTTCTGGCCTCATTCAGCAAGTGCCCGAATCACAGCACCCGTCGTCTGCCTCTGTGGGTTTAGCCATGCCTCGATTTAACACATTTTGTCTACCCATAAATGGCACCGACAATTCAGATGCTGCAACCCATGACCGAGGGCGACCCAGACTGCTGGATAGAATTTGCAGAAGGAGTGACAAAACAACTTTAGATAGACCCTCGTTTTCCGTATCAGGTGCTGTTCAGTGATGAAGCAAATTTCTTTGTGAATGGTGAGGTCAACAAACAGAAATACTGATACTGTTCAGATACAAACACCCTCCATCTATGGAGTTTACTCTGTGAAGATATGGAATGTTGTCCATCTGAACTTAGCTTGTGCCAGCATTCAAATATTTTGGTGAAAGTTCATCAGAAATGGGAGGAAAGGACAGCCTTAGCATTTGAACATGGTGGGCAGCATAGCATTCTGTAGACCCTGTTTTAACATGAGAACGAATAAAGTGTCATTGACATGAAGCACTGTCCGTTCGGGTGAAGTTCTCTATCAGTTTGATGTGTCACACACCCGCCTTCCCATTTGTAAAGCTGAAGTTGAGCATTCAAGACGGATGCCATGTTGGTGACATGGCCTAACAGGTTTCCCTCTTCCGCCACAGCCATTTGTGTCTGAAATCGGATCACCGTCTGCCAAACTTTCTATTTTCCATGGGTGTTTCCTTACTTTTGAGACATCTTGAATGTACGTATGTAAGAAGAGGTGATGCAAAATACGCCATAATGCAGCAGCAATGAGTGTATCCAGCCCATGTCATCGTTTCATACACTCTACTTCTGACCAAGAGTAAAATAACGCCCTGTAGAATGTTTTGACTGGAAAGAGCTTCCTTTGTTAACACCATTCTCTCTTCATCAGTGAAGCTTGTTTTATTTGGCTCTATTATTTCACTGTGTTTGGCGCAGTTCAGCTGCAGTTTTAGTTAATCGGTTTTTAAATTCAGGAACATTGTGACTGTTTTTTGGCACATCTTGAACTGTGCCTGCACTCATATGTACATCTGACCCATCGCGCATGTGAAGATCTGTGTAGTTGGGCCTCTTGGCATTGGGGCTTGTAAAGAAAGTGATTTAAAAGGAGTACTGAATGGATTTTATGGGAGATGATCGTTTCCTCTCTCTCTATCCTCCTTACTCCTTCTCCTTATTTCCATTGGAATATTTTCTTTCTCCAGCAGTGGACCGCCTTTATTCAGTGTCTCAGAGCAATAAACCCTGATCCTGTCACACTTCCCCAAATCCTGCACTTATGCAGATGCACTCGACCTGAGGAAGAGCCGAGTGCCTCCCACTGCACTGTCTCTGTGGATGAGCTGAGCTCCAAGAAGAAAATGGATTGTGAGTCAAAAGTGGACATGTATGTGTGTGTGTGTGTGTATGTGTGCGTTTATGTGTGTGTGTGTGTGTGTGTGTGTGTATGTGTGTGTGTGTGTGTGTGTGTGTGTGTGTGTGTGTGGCTGGGGGCCAGAACGCCAGCCCTCCTCCAAGGTTTGGCTCTCAGTGTAATTTGAAAAGGATGCAAGCGGGGAATCAGATCGTTAGAAATCAAATCTCACTTATAAAAGCCTCATCTGGCGGAGTGAAAAACTGCGCCCATTTCTGCCTCACTGTCGCTGATAAACATGAAATTCAACCTGCTTTCGAATTCACTTAACGCACAAAACAGAAACATCTCACAGGCTGCCATGCCGCAAGTTCACCTGCGCCAAATAGAACAGAGCTGAACAAGCACAAAGTGGCACCGACTCAATCGCTCTACCTCATCTACACAATCAAACAGAAACCCGAATACTGAGGCTCGACTGACTATTGGCCTGGCAGTTAGTCAGATATGATAAATACATAAGCTTATCTTTGGATATTACAGTATATATATATATATATATATATATATCTATATATATATATATATATATATATATATATATATATATACATATATATATATATATATATAGATAGATAGATAGATAGATAGATAGATAGATAGATAGATAGATAGATAGATAGATATTTCCAAAATAACTTTACAGGTGAAGGAAAAAACCTACGTTACTTTTAACGTAAGTCAATGGAGCCAGATTTTTTTCTGAGTCATTCTGGGCCGTTTCTTTTGGGCCATTCATCATGAAATTGACACACAATGTAAAGGACAACAGGAGTTTAGAAAATATGTCAAAAACTGAAAAAATGACAAAAATGGAGATACAGGATTTTCTTCCGACAGCAGCAACATATATAATCATTTGCTGTAAAGTTTATGCACTTATGTCATACTAAACGATGGGAGAACTTGAACTATTAAAAATAAATCTATTTAAGCTTGAAATATACATATTAGCAGATGTTGTCTTTTATGCTCTGTATCGAATGGTACGGCCTCAGTCAGCATTCTTTTCACGGAATGACTCTAAGATGAAATTCACAGCGTCTACCCTGACACAAGAAATCAACTCACAGCAACTGAAAGCCTGTTCAAAAACATTTGTCACAACTTTAAAGCAAATTTCTCTGACACTGTCTCAGAAGATTTTACATGCAGTTAATGATGAACTGATCTTATCAAATTCATCAGCTTTTCCAATTATCTTCCTTTTTTTCTCTGTGTACAGTCTCCGTAGAATTGAAGTGCTGGTGGAGTCATGCTTTGGTGTGCCACGGATGCTCAACAATCACACAGTGTTTGCACTGTAAAAATGAGATAAGTGTTTCCAGAAAGAAAAGGACTTCCTGCACGAGCAGAGGGAATAAAATATGAAAAGCTCGAGGTGTGAGACAGAGTGAAGTTTGTATTTCTTGGCATTTTCTGCCCCATTAGCTGCTCTATTGTGTGGCAGCTTCTGGTTCCCTGATAAGGTGTTCAACACCCTCTTATAACAACACCATAGTACACGGGTCAGACACATACACTAGATGTGTGTCCAGACTCTACTTCCAGTGAATTCGGCGATGTTTAGGTACATACAGTGCTGACACACAGCTTGGATAAACTTTAGAGAAGAGTGCTGATTAATAGAATAGGATGCTCTGGAGCTACACGTGAGCCTAAGGTCACCATGCCCAAAGTCACGGCTAGGGGGTATGAAGTCACGGCTAGGGGGTATGAAGCCCCCCAATATTGGGCTGTGAAGAAGTTCTACTGAAATGATGGAGCTCCTTCCAATACCTTTGGGATGAGTTGGGGTGATCCAGTATTGATCATCCAACATCGCTACCTGACCTCACTAACGCTCTTGGGGATGAATGCAATAGAACTTGCACAGCAATGTTTCAACACCAACAGTAAAGCCTTTCCAGAATAATAGAAAATGTTACTGCAGCAAAGGAACAAACGCCATATTAAGATATCCATAGGGTTTAATATGATGTCGGCCCACCCTTTGCAGCTATAACAGCTTCAACTCTTCTGGGAAGGCTTTCCACAAGGGTTAGGAGTGTGTTTATGGGAATTTTTGACCGTTCTTCCAGAAGTGCATTTGTGAGGTCAGACACTGATGTTGGGTGAGAAGGCCTGGCTCACAGTCTCCAATCTAGTTCATCCCAAAGGTGTTCTGTTGGGTTGAGGTCAGGACTCTGTGCAGGCCAGTCAAGTTCTTCTACACCAAACTCACAACTGGACTTGTTCCACAGGTGGCGTCCTATCATAGTACCACCCTGGAATTCACTGGAGCTCCTGAGAGTGACCCATTCTTTCACTAATGTCTGTAGAAGCAGTCTGCAGGCCTAGGGGCTCAGCTTTATACACCTGTGGCCATGGAAGTGATTGGATCACCTGAATTCAATGATTTGCATGGGTGACTGAATACTTTTGGAAATATAGTGTATGTCTCAGTACATGCTAGTGTACTGGTATAGGCTAAAAAATATAATATAAACGAAAATTGTGGCTCAGCTCACAAAAACACATTTGATTTCCACTCAGCATTTGATTTTTTACAAGGCTGAAGTGGCTTCTCATTCGTCAGCTTCTTATTCAAATTTTTCCGTACCACCTTAAATAGTGCCTGAGATGCCAGAATGTAAATGCTGCACCATTTAAGTTGGAACGAAACAAGCTGGCGAAAGATAAGCGACTTCAGCTTTGTGACTTTTTAGTGTTTGACAGTTTCTCATTGCAGATTAAACGTATCAGAAAACCAGCTCAGGGCTTAAAAATGCAAATAAGACCATTTGTCTCCAAATGATCCATGTTCATCTTAAATCTCTCTCTTTGATGTTTAGTTAGCTACTAGCTAGGCGAGACTTTTGTCTGCATTGCTATGGTGACCAGCAGTCTGCGTGGCATCCTTCAGGGTTACAGGGTGAATTAGCAGTTCTACATTAACTCCAGCGTTTAAGACCATTCATTGTTAAATTGTGTTGAACGATCAGCAGAGCCTTATTTTACTGTAAAGGACGATTATTTTACCAATACAAAATAATCTAATTCCGCTGTGGAGCCACAACAGGGCAGTAAAAGTGCTGCATTTGCCGACTCATGAAAAACATGAATGGAACAATAGAATTTAAAAGTTAAGAATTAAAAGTTCAGACTATTTTTACCTTCTCCTGTAGAGCTACTGTTAAGATTATATTCAATTAATCTCAGTTCTACATTATAACATTAGAAGATATTCAAACCGTTTCAGTTACAAAAATATTTAGTATGAATTTCTAGAACGTGTAAGAAAAACCGAATTAGAAAAAGAGCGAACTTTCACCCTTTTACACATGCACTGTAATAACCAGAGCTTGAGGGAAGCAGAGAAGGAGTGTGGAGGGAGAACAAGGAGAGCAGGTAAGGTGATGAAGATCACTGCTATGCATGAAAACGAGAGAGACTGAGAGAAAAGCCTGGAGCTCCTCTCTTCCTGAGAGAGAACAGCTGAACCACAGGCACAAAGAAACCTCATTCTCTCCTGCTGTGGCAAAATACCATTAGAATTACTGTTAAACACAGACTACAGTTATGAGATTCAATTTGCAGTAACATTAAGAATAAATTCACTCTTTTCAACGCAACAAAAAACCTTTTCTAAAGGAAATTAGTCACAACAAGTGAGAAGAGCAAAACGAAAGAACAAAAGAAACAAAAAGGAGATGCTGTAATAAAATAAAATGAGAATGACAGAAAAGCTGAAAAAGAGAACAGCTGAAAAAGAAGAGAGAGAGAGAGAGAAGAGAGAGAAAAAGGAGAGAGAGAGAGAGAAAGAGAGAAAGGAGAGTGAAGAGAGACAACAAAGAGAAAAACAAGAGAGAAGAGGAAACGAAAGAGAAAGAAACTGGAAGAGTGGAAGAAAGAGAAAGAGCTCACAGAGATAAAGAGAAGAAAAAAGAAAGAGAGTACGTGTGTGTGAGAGAAAATGAGAGTAAAGAGAAAAAGAGAGAGAAAAAGAGAAAAGAGATAGCAGATCTGATAGAGAGGAGAAAGAAAGAAAGAAAGAAAGAAAGAAAGAAAGAAAGAAAGAAAGAAAGAAAGAAAGAAAGAAAGAAAAAGAGAGGGGAAGGAGAGCGAACAAGAGAGAGAAATTGAAGAAAAAAGAGAGAGAAAGAGAGAGGGAGCAATAACTACAAAAAAGTGAAGAAAAAAGAGGAAGAGAGAGACTGAGAGATGGAGAGTGAGAGAGAGAGAGACAGAGAGAGAGGAGGGAGCAATAACTACAAAAAAGTGAAGAAAAAAGAGGAAGAGAGAGACTGAGAGATGGAGAGTGAGAGAGAGAGAGAGAGAGGAGGGAGCAATAACTACAAAAAGAAGGAAGAGGTAATAGTGAAGAAGAAAGAAAAAAGTGAAAAGTGAAAAAAGTGAAGAAGAAAGAGGTAGAGAGCGAGAGATGGAGAGAGAGTGAGAGAGAGAGAGAGAGAGAGAGAGAGAGAGAGAGAGGAGGGAGCAAAACTACAAAAAAGTGAAGAAGAAAGGTAGAAAGACAGAGAGAGAAATAGAGAGAGATAGAGAGAGAGAGAGATGGAGAGAGAGAGATGGAGAGAGAGAGGAGGGAGCAATAACTACAAAAAAATGAAGAAGGAAGAGGTAGAGAGATAAAGAGTGAGAGAGAGAGAAAGAGAGAGAGAGAGAGAGAGAGAGGAGGGAGCAAAACTACAAAAAAGTGAAGAAGAAAGAGGTAGAGAGCGAGAGATGGAGAGAGAGAGAGTGAGAGAGAGAGAGAGAGAGAGAGAGAGAGAGGAGGGAGCAAAACTACAAAAAAGTGAAGAAGAAAGGTAGAAAGACAGAGAGAGAGATAGAGAGAGAGAAATAGAGAGAGAGAGATGGAGAGAGAGAGAGAGAGATGGAGAGAGAGAGAGGAGGGAGCAATAACTACAAAAAAGTGAAGTAGAAAGAGGTAGAGAGATAGAGAGCGAGAGATGGAGAGAGAGAGTGAGCGAGAGAGAGAGATGGAGAGAGAGAGAGAGAGAGAGAGAGAGGAGGGAGCAATAACTACAAAAAAGTGAAGTAGAAAGAGGTAGAGAGATAGAGAGTGAGCGATGGAGAGAGAGAGTGAGCGAGAGAGAGAGATGGAGAGAGAGAGAGGAGGGAGCAATAACTACAAAAAAGTGAAGTAGAAAGAGGTAGAGAGATTGAGAGTGAGAGATGGAGAGAGTGAGCGAGAGAGAGAGATGGAGAGAGAGAGAGAGAGAGAGAGAGAGGAGGGAGCAATAACTACAAAAAAGTGAAGAATTACTCGCACAGAGAGAGGCGGGGTATTTAAAGCAAAAACAGCAGATATTGTAATAAAAGGAAAGATGAAAGAGGAGAGAACGAAGGAAAAGAAAAACTATTGCTTGCACAACAAATACATGGGAAAAGAGTGAGAGTGAAGAGGTACAAACACGACCAAAAGAAGAGTGAAGTACATGTAAAACATGAGAGAGAGAAAGAGAGAGTGAGAGAGAGAGAGAGAGAGACAGAATGAGAGAGACACAGAGAGCGCGACAGAAAGAGAGAGAGAGAGAGAGAGAGAGAGAGTAAAGCTGAAGTGCGTGCCCTCACCAGTCCCGAGGCGAAGAAGACGGAGATGAGGGCGAGACAGGCTCCCATGACGATGAGCAGCAGGAAGACGATGAGCGGGTGCTGCTGGCTCATGCGGTAATAAGACTCATACAGCCAGTCTGGAGACTTCAACCCAGCCTCCTCCGGACCCTCCAGCAGATATGCGCTGTGAGACCGGAGCATGGGGTCAGTAGCCTGGACCTCCCCGGCGCCAGAGCCTTCCTCCACCGCCTCCTCCTCTTCCTCTTTCTCCTCTTCCTCTTCTTCTTCTTCTTCTTTTCCCCCCTCTTCCTCCTGCTCCTGCTCGTCCTTCTCCGGGTGAGCCCTCAGGGGCAGGAGAGAGAGAATGCCCGTGCGCAGCATCCTCCAGCCAACATGATGGACTGAGCACAGCAGAGCCACGGAGCAGAGAGAGAGGAAGAGAGGGAGGGAGAGAGGAAGGGAGGGAGGGAGAGAGTGCGAGACAGAGAGAGAGAGAGAGAGAGAGAGAGAGAGAGAGAGAGTGAGTGTTTGTTTGAGAGGGAGGGAGAGGGGAAACGTCAGCGAGAGAGAAAGTGACTCTGTGGCATGTGTTTGTGTATGAGAAAGGAAAACGAGGTAGAAAGTATTTCAGGGGCAGAGACAGAGGAGAGGAAACAGGAGGGAGGAATGACGGAAGAACCGGAGATCCAACAGCTCCAGTGATGAAGGATATTCGGAGTGTAACTAACTCACACGCTGCACACATTTTACTATCGACAAACAGTGCAAAATTAGGTCAGTCAGACGAATCATATCATCTACATTCAACCTGCTACAAAACACAAAATCATATGCCTAAAATATCCGCACAGTGAGAAATTAAAAATGGGAAATATGGCAATATAAGTTACATCACATTACACTTTTCTGAGCATACTGTAGATCTTTTGGACATTAGTCCACAATTGTATTCAGAGAACTGTGGGCCAAAACGTCCCCTTTTGCATTCATCCTTTTTTGTTGGGTGACCCATCCACTCTGAAAGACACCTATCGACACTGAATTTGTTCAGACTGCTATTATGTTGGGCAGGACGCTGCTCATCCAGCAATGGAAGTCAGCTTACGCACCATCACTCTCAGACTGGCATAATCTGCTTGCTAAGGTGGCGGCATATAAACGGGTTTCCTTCCCTCTGCTGGGCAGGCTGGAACAGTGTATCAATGGCCCTTAAAAGATCAACTTATGGCTTAGCTGCCCTTTATATACATGCATACATATACACACACCACATGCTTGCCTTTTTCGCCCCATTACTACATAGTCCCTTTAAAAAAATGTGGTTCAATCAACTTTGGGCAAAAGTGAAGTGGGTGTGGAGGGGATTAGCCTTAAGCTGTATACACACCCAAGTGAAAGGACTGAGCTTCTGTTCTGAAGTTGTTTACAAATTCTGGAGGTTGAGATTTTAGTGTTTATCTTGTGCTGTCAGTGTACTTCAAATAGCAAAAAGAACTAAAGCAAATCAAGCTACTGACCACTCTGTCATAATTAAACTTAAAAAGAACTCTGCGTGCATCTGATCACTGCTAGATGCTTGCTTTGTGCAGTGGACCAGTTGCAGTCAGGAGGACGTTTTACATTGGACAAAGAGGTGATTAGGCCCAGTCAGAGGCCTCAGAACAAACAATGTGTTGATTAGGACTAATCACAGTCAGTTGCAGGTCTCAGAACAAATGACATGGTGATTAGGACCATTGACAGTTAGCGGGAGGTCTCAAAACTAACGACATGATGATTAGGACCAATCACAGTCAGGGGGAGGTCTTAAAATAAATGACATGATGAGTAGGACCATTGACAATTAGTGGGAGGTCTCAAAACTAACAACATAGTGATTGGGAACATTGACAGTTAGCGGGAGGTCTCAAAACTAATAACATAGTGACTGGGAACATTGACAGTTAGCGGGAGGTCTCAAAACTAATAACATTGTAATTATGACCAATCACAGTCAGTTGCAGGTCTCAAAACAAATGACATGGTGATTGGGACCACTGACAATTAGCAGGAGGTCTCAAAACTAATAACATTGTGATTAGGACCAATCACAGTCAGAGGGAGGACTCAAAACTAATGACATGGTGATTAGGACCAATCACAGTCAGGGGGAGGTCTTACAACAAATGACATGGTGAGTAGGACCATTGACAGTTAGTGGGAGGTCTCAAAACAAATGACATGGTGATTAGGACCATTGACAATTAGTGGGAGGACTCAAAACTAACAACATTGTGATTAGGACCAATCACAGTCAGGGAAAGGTCTCAAGACAAATGACATGGTGATTAGGACCGTAGTCAGAGAGAAATCTTAGAACATGAGACATGGTAATTAAGATCTTAGAACTCAGAGACATGGTGATCAATCACAGTAAAGGAAAGTTCTCAGCACAAGCGATTCAGTGATTAGGAGTTGTGTTTAGTAAGCTCCAAAGTGCTGTTGTTGTTTGAAGTATACAGTGCTGACTGTAAAGGGTCTGAGCAGCAGATGTGGACAATGGTGTTACAGAATCTGAGCCAAATCACTTTGTGAAACAGATAATTAGAGCTCTGTATTAAACATTTGCAGATATGAAGCATGTCATGAAAGTGTTTTGTAACTCACTCGCTCATGTTTAGCAGGCTGAAAATTCAAGGGGGTGCTATTAACAGTCAACCTGTGTGGCTCCATAATAGCAAAATCACATAAAGTGATGTATCCTTGTTAACACATAAATTATTGAAAATGAAGTTGAATTTTTTTTTGGTCTAAAATAATATGCTAAAGTGAGAATGTGAAGAAAGAAGTTCAGAAAATTAACCTCAAAAAGGAGCTTGCAACTAAATATGAAGCAATAAAATATTTATCATACAATGTACCCAACCTTTTAAAAAAGTACATAATATTACTAATCCAAGGGAGTAAACAAGTAGGTGGCAATTCATATTGTTATATAATGAATTGCTCTACATATAATTAGATGAAAATGAGTCTGCACTGTTATTGAGCAGCCCTCTCAGTCAGCCATTTACCTACTCTATCTCAGCAGCCAGTTTCAGCGCCAGGGTGTTAAACACTATCAGAGATGGACTCTGTTAATTAGGCAACAGTGAGCCTTCTTCAGGTTGATCAGAAGATATGCAGGTTCAGGAGTTGAGGAGGAGACACTGTGACTCCTTTTCATTATTTTTAGAGTCAGCATTGTTTTTGTGATATCACAAAAACTAATGCCAAAGTAACTAAGTTAAAGTCAGAATTTTAACTGCCCACCTGCTCTGTAGAGCAGTAACTCTGTAGAGCTGCCTGTTGTGTTAGCCAGTTCCAGATTCACACCATCGTACTGAATTTCATACAATAATCTCTCATGGTTGATATTAGGTTCTTACAATTTCTATTCCACCTTAAATAGTGCAGCAGTGCAGTTCCATCAGGGTGGAAAAGCTTACAAAACCATCTCTAATGAGTTTGGACTCCATCGATCCACAGTCAGACAAATTGTATACAAATAAAGGAAATTCAAGACCATTGTTAGGCTCCCCAGGAGTGGTCGACTAACAAAGATCACACCAAGAGCAAGGCGTGCAATAGTCAGCAAGGTAAAAAAGGAACCCAGGGTAACTTCTATGCAACTAAAGGCCAGTTTCACAGTGACTAATGGTAATGTTCACCAACAGGAGAACACTGAACATCAATGGTGTGTATGGCAGGGTTTCAAGGAGAAAGCTGCTGTTCTGTTTGCTGAAGATCCAGAAACCTATTGGAACAATGTTTTGTGGATGACCTAAATAGATCTTTTTGGTTAAAAAGAGAAGCAGTTTGTTTGGAGAAAGAAAAACACTGCATTCCAGCATAAAAACATCATCCCATCCGTGAAACATGGTGGTGGTAGTATCGTGGTTTGGGCCTGTTTTGCTGCATCTGGACCAGGACGGCTTGCCATCATTGATGGAACAATAAACTCTGAAGTATACCAGCAAATTCTAAAGTCTAAAATGTCACAACATCAGTCTGAGAGCTGAAACTCAGAAGAACATGGGTCATGCAGCAAGACAACAACCCTATGTACACAAAGAATGTCTAAAGATGAATAAAGTTAATGTTTTGGAATGGCCAAGTCAAAATCCTGACCTTAATTCTATAGAAATGTTGTGGAAGGACCTGAAGCAGCATTTCATGGGAGGAAACCCACCAACATAACAGAGTTGAAGCTGTTTTATATGGAGGAATGGGCTAAAAATCCACCAAACCAAAGTACAGGACTAATAAACAGTTACCAGCAACATTTAGTTGCAGTTATTGCTGCACTACACTACAATAAGATTCAGTTTGCAGTGACGTTAGAAAAACATTCACCAGTTAGCAAAAAAAAAAAAAACAGGGCAAAACTTGAAGAGTCTAAAGTTTCTCTGACCTTCAACATCCATTATTTTATAGACATTTTCTGAGTCTTTATACTTTAAACTCTCATTAAGATCATATGACCCGCGAAAAATATCCTAATTGGACTTAGGATGGAAAACTAAAGGTGGAAAACTAAAACAAGAAAAAATGTTGGACATGGGCATTTTTACAGAATCTAACACCTTGTATATCCTGAATAACTGTATTAATGACCTGTACACAGCTCTATCACAACTTCTGACTACATGAAAGTGGACGTCCTTTATTAATTCATGATAAGCATCTGATAATATGATGACAAGCATAAATGATTTTCAGGAAATGTCAGTGGCACTGCACTACAGTGTTTTACAAATTTTACTACCTTTTAGCATTTTCCACTGTAGCCATATTGAGAAATACAACCCGGTCTAAGCTAATCTGCATATTTCCTGGAAAGTTAATTCCATCTGCAATTAGAGAGGCTCTTTCAGTCCCCATGATAAGGCTTGATTCTATTTCCAATGTAAATGATGTTATCAGCTTTGTTGAGGCAGTGAATCGAGTGACTGTGTATCTGCTCCTTGGCCAGTGTGCCATTCATGCAAACAAGTGATGGTTATTGTGTCCAAGTGCTGTGGTTGATCTCTCAGGTAGAAGTGTGTTAAAACCAACAGTTCCATTCCTTTCACAGCTGCTTCATGCCTGTTTGCAATGTTAATGAAATCAGCCTGGCTTAGGAGGCTGTGGTCAACTTTGAGATTTAAGTGGCTATTTTCGTAAACAAACACAGGAAGACGGGCGTTAGCGGGAGCCCACTGGGGGGTTTGGTGAGGGGGGTCTCATTAGAGAAATCACACTTTTCTCTCTAGGCCTGAAGGTTTGACCAACAGAAATGTCAGTGCGCCTCTGCTGATGCAGATAAGGGGAGAGGGGTCAAGGGTCAAAGCTTCCGGGCCTGCAGAAGCACTAGATAACGGTCAGCAAAAATCAGGCTAAGCAATACCTAGGCTAATATCACAATGCCAATAGCTGTACCTTTCCAAGCCTTTTTGTGCACAGAAAAAGGGCAAATGATTGTGATTTTTCAACAACAGTGTCCTACACTCTTAGCAAAAATGGTTCTATATAGTACCAAAAAGGGTTCTTTAGCTTGTAATAAAAGTGGAATCCTTTTTGATGCCATATAGAACGCTTTTCAAAAAGATTCAATGTAGAACCGTTAACAGCACATTCTCTATCAACCCGAAGAGCCCTTTCATGATGCAAAGAACCATTTAATCATGCAAAGGGTAATTGGAGTGTTCATGGTTCTAGATAGAACCATTTTCTTTACTAAAGAGCCCTTGAGGAACCATCCTGTTTAAGAGTGTAGTTAATCTGATAACAGGTACAGAGTCAAAATACTTCATTTTAGTACAAAAAAAATATTTCTGGACAACATTCTCCATTTACTTACACTCAGGCTGTGATTAATCCAGGTTGAGACACTCAGGCTGTGATTAATCCAGGTTTAGATACTCAGGCTGTGATTAATCCAGGTTTAGATACTCAAACTGTGATTAATCCAGGTTTAGATACTCAGATTGTGATTAATCCAGGTTTAGATACTCGCACTGTGATTAATCCAGGTTGAGACACTCAGACTGTGATTAATCCAGGTTTAGATACTCAGACTGTGATTAATCCAGGTTTAGACACTCAGGCTGTGATTAATCCAGGTTTAGATACTCACACTGTGATTAATCCAGGTTGAGACACTCAGGCTGTGATTAATCCAGGTTGAGACACTCAGACTGTGATTAATCCAGGTTTAGATACTCAGACTGTGATTAATCCAGGTTTAGATACTCAGATTGTGATTAATCCAGGTTTAGATACTCAGACTGTGATTAATCCAGGTTTAGATACTCAGACTGTGATTAATCCAGGTTTAGATACTCAGATTGTGATTAATCCAGGTTTAGATACTCAGACTGTGATTAATCCAGGTTGAGACACTCAGACTGTGATTAATCCGGGTTTATATACTCAGATTGTGATTAATCCAGGTTTAGATACTCAGACTGTGATTAATCCAGGTTGAGACACTCAGGCTGTGATTAATCCAGGTTTAGATACTCAGACTGTGATTAATCCAGGTTGAGACACTCAGGCTGTGATTAATCCAGGTTGAGACACTCAGGCTGTGATTAATCCAGGTTTAGATACTCAGATTGTGATTAATCCAGGTTTATATACTCAGACTGTGATTAATACAGGTTTAGATACTCAGATTGTGATTAATCCAGGTTTAGATACTCAGACTGTGAATAATCCAGGTTTAGATACAGAAAATGAAAAACGAAATAAAAATCAAAACAACTGAAAATTTAGAAACTTTAATAACTCTGATATATACAAAAAGTAAAGCATTCATCCTGATACACATGCTGGGGACCCTCAAAATGTTGGAGCTTGCCCTGGAGCCGAAATCTCACCATCACACCATGAATGTGTTGAATGCGTGTGCGACCAACGTCTAAGACTGCACTTTGGAAGTGTGGAAAACCATCCCTGCAGATTTCTTTTAAAAGTGATTCTGCTGAAAAGAATAGAAACTGTGACAAAGGTAAGGGATGGACACACTAAATCAGGGGTGTCCAATCTTATCCGCAAAGGGCTGGCGTGGCTGCAGGTCTTCATTTCAGCAAAGCAGAGCTGTAAGTAACACTAAAATGAATCTGTTCAAATGACCTGTTAAAGAAAAGGCTCTGTATTGATGCTGTTTTGCCAGGGTCAGTTCTTAAAAGGAAATGTCAGCATCCGAAATATCAATATTTCAGTATTGATCCGACTATCCCCAGCAATCATATATATCATCTACATTTCAGGGTGATCTTACTAAGTGACCCCACCATAGACTACAGCACCAGTGATGTGATGGGCTCTGGCCACATGCACTTACAAATCACTTCAGAAATGCTGATGCGTGGAGTGAGACGGTAAAGACGTCCACATAGAAAAAATGGCCTTTCACACTTTAGCAAGCATACATAACACCTCAGCAGCAAAGATATGCATCTATTCTTTAAACAGGTATAATAAACACGTATATTGTGTAGCACATCGTTTTAAAAAGTGCGCTGGCTTCATTAATCCGTCTCCATTACAGCGGCCTGCTCTAATGGCTCAGACTGCGGCTCTCTCCCAGACCATGATCCCACTGAGTCTGCCCAGTGAAATGGCCTGATGATCTCATTAACTGTGTGGCTCTTTAGAGCTCCACACACACACAGATTCGCACACATCCACACACACTCACAAATGAGTGGCTGCAGCTAGCTGCTGTGTCCAGATGACCTTCATTTTATGTTGTATGAACCTAATCTAATTCAAGTGTTTTAGGTATTATTGTTACTTGGCCTCAGTGATGATGATGATGCGCTGTAGCTCATATACCTGTGTGGCCACAGCTCTGTATATCATAAAGCTGCCCCATGGATGAAACATGGCCTTCAGAGAGAGAGTTTTGCTCTCCAAGAGTTCACTTTCTTTTCTTGCGATCAAATTTCTTCTTTCTTATCTTACTCATTCTTACTAATTTACTGCCACTGCCGTTCTCACTGCAGGTTTGTTCTGGAGAGTTTTTCCTTTGCTTTATGCATGAGAGAGTGCTTAGAGACGGTTGCTAAGCAGTGATTATGATCATTATTTTGCAAACAGTCAATTACGACTTTACAAGTGGGAAGTAGGACCCTCAGTGAGCATTTGGAGGCTGATGTGCTGTTCCATATAGTATGCCAGCTGATTTGACCCTGGTCACATTTTAGCCCTTTTTCTCATATGGTTTGTAGACCTTAAGGCTTATATGGAGCATGTAGTATAATAAGCTAAACTTTAGATAGGCAACCTTTGGTTCCCATGCTAACGACAAACAGTTTGTGCAATGGGTGTAAGGGTAAAGTGCAGTTCCGAGGAACACCAAGAGTTCACTTTGTTATATTTTAGCTTAGAAAGACTTCAGTTGACCTTTGGATGTCTATTTTATCACTAGCTACAAATAAGGGGAGTCATGGGCTGGAGGTTAGGGATCCAGCCTCGTGACCGGAAGGTCGCCGGTTCGATCCCCAGAGCCAACAGCACATGACTGAGGTGTCCTTGAGCAAGACACCTAACCCCCAACTGCTCCCCAGGCACTGCGGATTGGGCTGTCCACTGCCCCCTAGTGTGTGTGTGTTCACTAGTGTGTATGTGGGGTTTAACTTCACGGATGGGTTAAATGCAGAGGTGAAATTTCCCTGTTGTGGGACTAATAAGGGTCACCTAATCTAATTGCACTGCCAGAATCACTTATATTTATAGTTGTTGCTGTTTTGTTTAGTAATAGCTTATCTTGCTGTCTAAAGAGAAACATGTATTTCCAACATGGTAAAATTATAGGAGGGCAAAAGTGTTCAAAGTTCATGGGAAGAGGTGTTGTGGCATTAGAAAACAATTTCATACAAGGCTTTGTTCTGACAGCAGCTATAAGTCCTCCATTTTTATTTTTCTACATTTCATGACGATTGTACCAAAAGTGTGTTTGCAGCATGTTTATGAGTTTGCAAAGTTTTTTTAAATGTACTATGCATACAGTCTTAGTGGCCACGGCATCAAAGAAACAGACTGGACTAGATTTGTGAGCTAGCTGATCAGCTGGCTTCAAGAAATGACTTTGGATAGTTTTTAAGAAATTAAGACAATTTTGCTTCGAAGAGTATGAAGTTCGACTTCTGTCGACTTAAATTTTTATAATAAGTAAAGTTTTCTTGAAATTTCCTCTCTTATAGTGAAGAGTCTCAAAACCTTTATGATGTAAATTGGCTCATTTGTCTATATAAGTAAGATAACTAGCTAAAAGCAAGCTGAGGAATCTCATACATACAATACAGACATACAAATCTAGTCTAGACTGTTAACCTGTGAATAAAAAAAACATGGTTTACTTTTCATTTTCAAGATGTTCATATTGTAGATACAAACTAACATCACTGTCATGTTTGTCATTTCTTCATTTTGTGAAAGTTTATTCTCACCACTTCTCCCTTCTCCTTATTGTCTCCCCCATTATCAGAAATACCTTTCCACCTTTTCTTATCTTAATCATTCTTTTTACTGCCACTGCTGTTCTGACTGCAGGTTTGTTGTGAAGACCTTTTCTTTTGCTTTATGGAAGAGAGTGCTTAGAGACGGTCGCTAAGCAGTGCTTATGATCATTATTTTGCAAACAGTCAATTACGACTTTACAAGTGGGAAGTCGGACCCTCCAATGAGCATGTAAAGAAGGTAACAGTCATAATCTTGGATCGAACACGTCCTCTTAATGTCAGTTTTCAGTCACTATATTGAGCATTAGCGAGATGAATCTGCATCAATATGAGAAGGTCAATGACACAAAATTAAATTTTTTGATTTTTTGCAAAGAATTATCGTCTCTATTTCCCATATGAAGGTCAAGAGCCTGATTCCACAATCACAGTTCAACTGTATTTAATCAAGTCAAGATGAGACTCAATCCTGCGGTGTCTACCAGGCCTGCACTAGAGAGGAAATTGCTCTTGAAGGTGACATGCAAATCCCACAATCCTCTCTTGCCTTTAATTTGCAGAGCTACTGGAGCGGCCTATGTGAAGCGTCTGAGCTCAGACAGGCTGGTCTCAGGCCGCTGCATCCGGAACTAATCCGCACAGAGCTGTCGCAGGGGACTGAGGGAGAAGTGGACATTCTGGCTCTGGCAGAGTTTTTAAGAAAGCACACGGAGGCGAGGACCTCCACTTCTCTGAAAGAAAGAGCTGACAAAGGAGTGTGAAAGGAGAGAATGACGACACAGAAAGAAGAGAAAGGATAAAGGAATGAAAGGCATGAGTTTGGCCGAGTTGGGGGAAAATGGATGGTCAGAAATTGTATTTTGGAGTAACCAAAGAAGGAGAAATTATACGGCGTGTATAAGATTGAGGACACCTTGGCTTCTATTGAAATTTGAATTTTCTGAATGGAACTTTTCAGCTAAAGGGACCTTCTGGCCTAGAATTAGCATTTAAGATGTTATTTGTCCTGCTGTATAATATTGTTGTATAATACTGCTGCCCTCAGCTGCTTTGGCTTGACTGAATTCATGATCTCCGTTTGCGCTGTTTTAAAATGTTCTTCTGTCTGTTCACTTTGTTGTAGAGCACTCTCCCTCATTTATCCTGTTCTAGAGTGTTTTTGTCCGTTCAATCTATTTTAGAGTGTTATGTGCTCATTAAAACTATTCTAGAATCCGCTCTTGCCATTCACAATGTTCTAGAATGCTGTCCCTCATTCACTCTATTCTAGGGTGTCCTACCTCATTCACACTGTTCTGGAATGTTCTCCATCAACTCACACTGTTCTAGAGTGTTTTGTGTCCATTCAAACTGTTTTAGAGTGTTATGTGCTCATTAAAACTATTCTAGAATGTTCTCCTTTCACTCACACTATTCTAGGATGTTCTCCCTCATTACGTTCTTCTAGTATGCTCTCTCTCCGTTCACAACGTTGTAAGGCATTCTCCCTCTTTAACGCATTCCTATAAATCTCTCTCTCCATTCACAATGTTCTAGAATGCTCTCCCTCATACATGATTCCAGGGTGTTCTCCCTCATTCATGTTCTAGAACATGAGAGATGTGCTCTCTGTCTGTTTACAAGAATTCAAGAATGTTCTCCAAGATTAACGCTAATGTTCTCTTTTTCCATTCATAATGTTCTAGAGCACCCCGCTTTATTGACACTGTTCTAGGGTGTTTGCCTTCATTCACAATGTTCTAGAACATTCTCTTTCCACTTATACTGTTCTAAGATGTTCTCCCTCATTCATACTGGTCTATTCAAAACATTCTAGGGAGTTCTCCCACATTACCACTACTCTAGAATGTTCTCTCATTATTCACATTGTTCTAGAATGCTTTCCCTCAGTCACATTGTTCTACAATGTTCTCCTTCGACTCACGCTGTTCCAGAATGCTCTCCCTCAATTGCATTGTTCTAGAATGTTCTCCTTCCACGCACACTGTTCTAGAATCTTCACCTTCCATGC
The DNA here is from genome assembly GCF_015220715.1 of Pygocentrus nattereri. Taxonomy (NCBI): domain Eukaryota; kingdom Metazoa; phylum Chordata; class Actinopteri; order Characiformes; family Serrasalmidae; genus Pygocentrus; species Pygocentrus nattereri. The sequence goes on along the minus strand of NC_051237.1, from coordinate 20,495,848 downwards.
ACACTGTTCTAGAATGCTCTCCCTTTACTTTATTACTTAAAGTATTACTCTTTAAGTAATAAAAAAGCAATACAGCTGCAAAGGATTTAGTTACCCTAACCCTTTGGGTATATTTAGCTTTATGCTCCTCCTTAATACGGAGACTAGATTTTACCAAAACAAGAAAACAACAAGAAAAAAGCAGTTTTCTTTTTCAAATTGTTGTTAAAAGCCCATATTGATGCTCTTTAGGTCCAAGCTGCTCAGGCAGTTGGAACAAAATCCTGGAGATGGCTTTTACCTTCTGGATTACCAACCTCCATTGCTGATGAGATCACAACAAAGGGATTAAATGCATGCATTTAAATCCCAGCATAGCGCTGTCACTAATATCTGCAATTCTGTGATGTTGTCTTTGATCCCCCAAATAAACCTGCTTAGTCTTTAATCTGTGAAGCTACTGCAAACCAACAAAGCAAACATGCTCATGTATTAGGCTATCAGCAGGTAGCTTAGTGTCCCCAAACTTTTGACATGCTGCGTATGTGAAAATATTGTGCTCTCTGCTGTCGACGCACGGAAAGAAAAAAAGGTACAACTCTCATTTGGTATTTTTAAACGTGCTGACGTGCAGTGTGGGAAACGTAGTCCTGATTGTTTATTCTCTTTCTTCACATGCGTCGAAAAGGGGATACAGGTTGCAAAACACCTGCTTTAAAAAGGGTGACATGACAGAATGAGGACAAGCTGAAGAAGAAACTACTCAGTGCCTGTGTGCACTAATGAAATGCCTTTGATAATATGTGTACAGTACGAGGCTGGAGAAGCATAAGCTGGAAATCAGAGAATCAGAGTAGAAACTGAAACGAACTTTTAGAAAAGCAGGTTCTCCCACCTGCTGGGTGATTTCGGTTTGAACTTTTGTGAATCATGCTTTAATGCTTTTTATACAACAGTTATTTCCAGCCACACAAGCTGATTGGTTGAGAGACGTTCTAACTGTGCTGTTATTTCACCATAACATCAACACTGTATCATTCCATTGAGGTTCCATTGCTAAGCAACGACTTTGACGCTCAAGCCATTTGAATGTTTTTACTTCTTACTTTGCCACAAATGGAAAAGGGACACTTTTAAGATCACATTTGACCGACAGCCAATTTGGTCCGACTCTGAAGATGAGACGACACTAAATTACTAAACTGTCACCACCACTGAGCAGCTTTTGACAGTTGACAGCTGTGACAGAAGAACCTAAACAACCTGGAATCAGCCAGACCAGAGTGCCTGGCCAACAGGCACTCGCTGAAGGGACGCTACTCCCAGGCCTAGCTCCAGGGGTAGGTACCGATGACCCTCTCCCGGGCAGGGTACACGATCATCTGTGTCCGTTTTTCATGGAGGGTTTTTGGAATGTTTTTTCCGTTTCATATTCTAGGATGTTTCACGTTGTTCTAGAACTCTTTCTATCTTTTCACATGGCTCTAGAATAGTCTCTGTCCATTCACACTCTTCTAGAATGTTCTCACATTTACCCTGTTCTAGAATAAGCCCCTATTACTGTGCTAGAATGATCTCCTGTCATTCACAGCGTTCCAGTTTGTTCTTCTTCCTTCACACTGATCTCTTCTGGAACATTCTCTTCTCATTCACACTGTTCTAGAATGCCCTCCTCGATTCACACATATCTCTTCTGGAACGTTCTCTTTGCATTCACACTGTTGTAGTATGTTCTCCTTGATTCACACTCTTGTGGAATCTCTTCTCTTTAACACTGTTCTAGAACATTCTTCTTTATTCTTTGTTCTCCTCGATTCATACTCACTTCTTCTGGAATGTTCTCTTCTCATTCACACTGTTCTTGAATATCTCCTTATGAGAGAATGGCAAGAGTGTGCAAAACAACATCAGGACAAATAATCAAAAGTGTGGTACATGCCCATCCCCTAGGCCCCGATTGATGGCCGTGGTAGGCAGCAGGACAGCAGAGCCCGATGGCTCTCGCGGCCGTCATCAGGGCCCAGGAGACGGGCCACAATAAGATCACTGTATAATTCCATTTCTGTCATTTTGTAGTTTTGATGCCTTCACTGTTATGCTAAAATGTATAGACAGTAAAAATAGACACTATTATTCTAAATGAAAACACTTTGTGAGTAGGGATCAAACTTATGACTGGTACAAGAAGTGAGTCACAGGTGGTTGGTTAGTGTAGTGGGTAAAATCGCTGCCTTCTACGCTGTATTCCCACCTGGGAAAACACCAATAAGGGTCCTTGGGCAAGACTCCTAACACTGCCTTCACCTCCCTGTGTAACAATAATCATCAAATTATAAGTCGCTCTGGATAAGAGCGTCAGCCAAAATGCCATAAATGTAAATGAGTCACAAAATGATATCTTTACACATTTAAAAATCTACTGGGAAAATAGGGGATTTGTGATTTAATAGACTGGTGTAGTAGTGATAACAAGTGAGCACAAACGTGAGCTTTGTGTTTTCCAGTCATTACCTGAGAGCAGCACTTGTGCTCTCAGTGCGTAAAGCTGTGAGTCTGGCCACCATGGTAACCAGAAAGGAGTCAGTTTTAGCAGAGTGAAAATGAGGCTTTCATCAGAATCTCCAACAAGAAACACATCATATTATCAGAGACGGGATGAAAACTGGAACAATCAATTGGATTTGAAGCAGCACCGTGATGACCACTGCGCTACTTCTGCCAATATGGAAATCTGATATATGACAATGTGAATTTCAAATATGTGACATACACTCACTGGCCACTTTATTAGGTACACCTTGCTAGTAAAAGCTTGGACCCCCTTTTGCCTTCAGAACTGCCTTAATTCTTCGTGGCACACTTTCAACAAGGTGTTGGAAACGTTCCTCAGAGATTTTGGTTGGTTATTTGAGTTCCTGTTGCCTTTCTATCATCTGGAACCAGTCTGCCCATTCTCCTCTGACCTCTCACATCAACAAGGCATTTTCGTCCTCACAACTGACCGCTCACTGGATATTTCCTCTTTTTCGGACCGTTCTCTGTAAACCCTAGAGATGGTTGTGTGTGAAAATCCCAGCAGATCAGCAGTTTCTGAAATACTCAGACCAGCCCGTCTGGCACCAACAACCACGCCACGTTCAAAGTCCCTTAAATCCCCTTTCTTCCCCGTTCTGATGCTCGGTCTGCACTTCAGCAGGTTGTCTTGACCACCTCTACATGCCTAATTGTATTGAGTTGTGGCCGTGTGATTGGCCGATCAGCTATTTGTGTTAACAAGCAACTGAACTTAATAAAGTGGCCGGTGAGTGTAAATTATAATGGTAAAATATATATTTTTGCCTGTGCTCATCAGTGATTAATGCTTTGCCAGTGGTTATTGTTTGATTCAGTAAACGCTCCTTGCCACACAGGTCTACAAGCTATTGTCTGTATAATTAAGTGAGTTAACCTGCAGCGTGTCAGTGGGTGTGGAGTTCTGGAGAGAGCGCAAATAGAGAGGATTTCACCTACACTGTGTGTATGTAGACTGATGCAGAAGGTAATTAATTACACAGACATAACGGTGGAGCTCAGAGAGGAAGTATTAATGAAGCTAAATGTCTGGTTCCTGGCAACAGGTTCCTCTCTGCCTGCACTCCCATCAGCTCTGTCTGATACACAGGCATTAGTGCACTCGAGAAGGCACATAGACCAGCACAAGGAAATTGCAAATGAAGTTAAGAGGCTTCAGAAAGCTACAAGGGCTCATATGTTACATCTTTCTTACATTTATTTTGTACCTGAAGTGCACTTATGATGAGTGTTTTCACGGATCTGAACCACTGATTCATTTCAAAATGATCATTTTCCACTATATCTTTACCCTCAGGCTGTTTTCTGTGCCTTTAAGCCTGATATATGTAAATGACCTTGTTCTGAATGGATATCATATATTGTGCCTCCTTCAAAAGGCAGTCCGGGCTGAGATACAAACACTGAAGTCCCCAGGGATGGCAGGAAAAACAAACTTCAGTCACTCATTTTGGATGTTTGGATTCTTTGGAAGGTTGGTAATGATCCATCTGCTTCCTGGCAGCCGGGAACAGCACATTTAATCTTTTCCCCAATCTTTTGCTCCAGTAGCTCTTTGTCTGCAGGAGCACCTCATACTTTGACTTTGATGCCCATTATTGAATTATACTTTTTTTGATACATTAATTGAATAAACAAACCATGACTTAACCACCAGAAATGGCTTTACATGCACTAAATAATCCAACAAGTGCAGAAAATCAGTAATCCAATCAATGTGTTTACATGCACTTGAGTAATCCAATAATGGGCAAACTCTCGTTCTACGTGTCAGACAGTAATCAGGTTTCTGCTTTGCAACCAGCTAATAAACTCACAGAAGGAGACTGGACGTTAACGCAATGTAAAACTCAAATGTAATGCCTTTTTTTTCCAAAAACATCGCACCTGAAAATATGAACATATACACAGACTGAGAAATCCGAAAGAAATCAGAATAAGAGTTCACGTGCTCTGAGAAATCTGATTACTGAGCTAAAATCAGTAATCAGAGGCTTCTTTATCAAATCTCTTAATCTTACCTTACTCCGATCTCAGAAATCAGAGTATGCTGTTCATATGACCATTTGAATAATCTGAAAAATATCCATCCATCCATCCATCCATCCATCCATCCATCCATCCATTTTCTAAGCCGCTTCTCCGTCAGGGTCGCGGGGGCTGCTGGAGCCTATCCCAGCAGTCATCGGGCGGAAGGCAGGATACACCCTGGACAGGTCGCCAGTCCATCGCAGGGCCAGAAAATCAGAAACCTACAGAAATCCAATTATGATCAGACTACTGAGTGCATGTAAATGCACTCACTTTGAGCTGAGAGTGGCTATATTTGATGGCTTTCATTCCAAAACACATTACAGACCATTTTAAGGAATTTTCTTATTTGTCATGATATAAAATCAAATAACAGAATAAAAGAAATCAACGTGTGTTATTATATGTCAGCTTCACTTTATGGCCAAAAGTATGTGGACACATAATCATCACACCTATATCAGCACATTGGACCAGCACTTTCAAAACCATGGGCATTAACATGGAATTGTTTCAGTCCAGAGATCTGTGGAGCTCCGACACTTGGCATTGCATATACTGTTCTTAGGCTTGTGTACAGCTGCTCAGCCATAGAAACCCATTTCATGAGGCTCCTGAGACCCAGTTCTTGTGCTGATGATACTTCCAAAGCTAGTTTGGATCTCACGGTGAGTTATGCAACAGAGGACAGGTGATTTTTCCATCAGCACTCGATGCATGGTCCACAATTTAGTAGCTGAATTGTTGTTGCTGCTAGAAGCTTGCATTTAAAAAACTAATAGAACTTACAGTTGACCAGGGCAGGACACAAATTTTACAAACTAACTTGTGGCAAGGGTGACATCCTATAACAGTGCCACGTTTAAGGCCTCTGAGCTTTTCAGTACAACTCATTCCCACTCATTCTTCTGCCAGTGCCTGTCTATGGGGACTGTATAGCTGTGTGCTTGATTTTATACACCTGTTAGGTGTGTAGAGTGTGACTTAAACACCTGAACTCAAAAGAAGGGGTGCCAACACATTTTTGGCATTCTAGTGTATCTAGTATAATAAACTGGTTTCATCAAATGGAGGTAGAGCATTTTGGAATGAACCTTAATTTACTGACTGCAATTGGTAGCAGACTTATCAAGAACCACTGTGGTTAATAGCATGCACACTTAAAAGAGCTAATCAACAGTCTAGGTTTTAGAACGAGCAGGCTTATTTTCTCATGAATGCTTATGAGACTGACTTACGAAGTGAAGTTTGGTATTGAATGACGCAGAATTTCAACAGTAATTCAGTAAGAGTACTGAATTCCTAGTAAGAACACCTGAATTGGCAGTCTGGACTGCGATAGGCTGAACGGGTGGTCATATGTTAAACCGTTCAGGGTTGTGATGAATTCAAAACGTGCTATTATTGCAGCTTAGTTTCCAAGTTTGGTCTATAGAGACAATGTGTGAAATTTAGCACTGCAACTGGGCAAACAGCAACCTATATTTCAGGGACTTGGATGGAAAAAAAATACAGTACAATTCTGTCTGTTGACAAACTCCCATTCTCTCTATAACTCCTACATTCTTAATACTGAACTGGGGTAACATAGCGGTACTAGCGAGTGGCAACCTTAATGGTCAAGAAAACAGCCAACTTGTTATTTTCAAAAACAGCCTGTTTATTTTAATCTAAAAATAATATTCCATTGAAAAAGACAAATTAACATAGGATATATCACGTCAGTTTACTCTTATGGTGATTTACCCAGCATGGTTGCTGGAGATGCAGCAGATGTGACAAATTGCCTCGAGTTGGTATAAAATGAACCCTTCTTCTGTCCACATTGACAACAACAGCGTAAGAATCCCTGGAAAAATATAATCCCACTTTGAGCCCCCTTAATTGTGAGAGAAGCTCATTAGCTGTAATAGTTCCCAGAAAGAATTAAGCGAATTTCTGATTCTCTCTTTTTCCTCTCCTTCAGCTCATCCCTCCTAATCCTGCTGCTGAGGCTATTTTCTCCCTCAGACACCTCCATACAGCCTCTCCTACAGCCTCTCCAAAGGGCAGCAGACTTCAGCTTCATTCTCTCTCTCTCCATCGCTCTCTCATTTCCTTTCTCTCCGTCCCTTTCTTTTAGTCTCTTTCCTCTTTCTCGTTTATCCCTCACTCTTTTATCTTTCTCTCTCCGTCTCTTTCTCTCTCATTTCTTTTCTCTCCATCTTTCTTTTAGTCTTTCTTTTTCCTCTATCTTGTTTATCTTTTATTTCTCTCCCTCTCTCTTTCTATTTCTTTTTTCCCTATTTTCTCTCCTCCTACAGTTTTCATTTTCTTATTTCCATCTCTTTCATTCACTCTCTCATGTTCCTCTTGGTCCTCTCTCTCTCTCTCTCTCTCTCTCTCTCTCTTTGTTCATTTCATTGTGTCTTTATATCATTATCTAATTATGCTAGCACACTCCTATAGAGAGAGAGAGAGAGAGAGAATTCCCATCAGTCCCATCCATATCACACTCTCAGAAGCAAAGGTAGTAAACTGTCACTGGGGCGGTCCCCCTCTAGTCACTGGGGTGGTTCCCTCAGGGGTACATCTCAGTACCTTCCGTCAGGGAACATAATTGCTCCCTAATCCATTTGAAATGATATTTCTCAGTTGTCCTGACTCCCCGTCTCATCTCCAGGCTTTATTTTATTGCTCTGTTTTAAAACATTCGGTTATGCATTTAAGGTTCACAACTGGACCTTAAAACTAATGTTGTATCTCAGGTCCGTGGATCTGAGATTATGTTGTTTATACCTTGATGAACAAAAGCTATACCTGCACAGAACCTTTATTTCTAACAAAGTATGATCATTTTTATAGGTGTGCTGCATCAAGTTCTAGAAATCATTGAGTTTGGGGTTAAATGTCCAGGTCTGTCCAGGAACATCCCCAATGTGAATGGGCAGATAAGCTGCGATAACCTGAACAGAGGGAATAAAGGTAAACGTGCCCATGATTGTGACATCACAACCATGATGAGTTCAAACTAGGCTGCAGCTTATATTGCATAAAGAATATGAAGCCAGTATATTTAAACTTTAGCAATTTTTACAAAGCATACCTTATTTACTTTGACAAAAAGAATGAATGAGAATTACATTTCTATGATGTTGACCCTTTAACCCCTTAAAATCCCAGGCTTTTTACATACTAAGGCGTATTATTCAGTATTCAGGTAATAGAAGTGTGTAATAAAACTTTGGGCCTGCTGACGGCCCTAACCCATTTAAAGGGTTAAATACATACCTATATTTCAGGGCCATGGATGGAGAAATTAATCTATAAAACTATCTATTGACTAAATCTCTATAGCTCTGACATTTCTAATAATGTGGCAACTGGACCACAAAGCCACACTAAATCATATAACTGATGGAAAGTAGTGACAACAGAGAGAAGAGAATCTGAGAGCCTTAAAAGTCCTGGTTGGAGATTAAAGAGAACGAGAGTGACCAAGAAAAAATAGCTGTGTATCGGCAGTTGCCATCCTCTGTGTGGTGAACTATGGAGTTATGGCGCTCTCCAGTGGTGGAGCACAGACCAGTGTGCACTTGCTATTCTAAGATGTTCTAAGATGCTGGTCTAAGATGGTCTTTGCTGGTCTGGTGCTGCTTTAGCTGGTCACCCCAGCATGGTCACTCTGGTTGACCAGC